>NW_013666815.1:100248-113416 GCF_000517525.1 Limulus polyphemus
TCTCCAAAATAAGGGTGCGTCTTATACACCGGTGTATCTTATGTTCCGAAAAATACGGTACTTAATACTCTGCAATACGAGGACACCAATATACGGTATAAAGAAAAGCCAGTAAAGTTAGAGCTATTTTTTTTAATGCGCAAGTAACTTTTTGTTTCGGATATTCGCGCACAGCTACAGAAGGGCCATCTGCATTAGCTGTTCCTAATGTTTGAACTGGTAGACTAAAGGGAAGGTACTACCAACCGCCAACGCATGAGCTGCTCTTGTTAGGCCCAATAGTGGGATTTGATTGTCACATTTATAACGCACCCGCGGCGCTGTATGATTTTTTTCTTCTTACAATTATTACATTGTTGCTTGAAAATATATTTGATTACTGTTAAGCGTAATAACTATCTAGTATTTTTTTTACTTTGTTGTTGTTTCTGTTTTGCAAGTTAATTTGTTAGACTTGATACGTATTATTAAATCTTGTAATTTTTAAGTCTGTATAGTTATTTTTTCCTGTTTTTTGTAACTTGTGCCTAATTGCGTTTTGCAAAATTTTCAACGTATCTTTCAATGCTTTGAATACAGTGTAAATCGAGAGAAATATCGTGCTAAGTGTTATCACGGTTTGTAAAAACGATGCATTTTCGACATATTCCATTAGTTTCGAAGCTAGGATTTATGATTAGCGTATGAAAAATAAAGTTGCATAAATGAGGCAAGTTTAAAAAAATATTGGGGTTAAACACTATTCGTTTGTTTTACGATGAACTTCGAAGTGTTTGAAAGAACGAAAACATGTGTTTGTTCTCATGTTATGCAATTAATATTTTAGACTATCTGTTCGTGCAAAAAAGAAAAACCGTAGTTTTTGTTTTAGACTAAAGTTGGATGGCGGGAGGGTTTTTAACCATCCGTTGGAAAAGAACTTGAATAAGTTCGGTGCAGTTATAGTTATTATTTTCACCCTAGTAGCCATGACATTTATCGTAGGATATTTCAGTGCTATGTGTATTGAACGTGAGTAATTACGTAAGAGACGTGTAGTGAGCTTGGTGTTACAGTCTCAAACACGCAGCGTCGTTGTTCTTAGTATATACATGTTTTTCGTCACTTAATTTAAAGGTACTTAATGTTTTTGTTTTCAATTTACGTCAGATTTGTAATTTAAAACCAGCGTTTCTTAGAGTGAACATATTTAATGATAGTCAGTATTTTATTAAAGCAGCGAACTAAATTCAGTATTTTTTTTCTTTTTCATGCAACTTCAATTTATTTATAATATACCGTTTTTTTTCTTTTGTTTCGTGGTGATAATTTTATATTCGTGCTTGACGTGATATAATATACTTTCTGTATTGATATTGTTAAAGATAATTATTCGAAACGTGCAATATTTTTGTTGACAGGAACAAATTAAAAATTCATAAGGCTCAGGGTACGAAGGTTCTTGCGCCCCTCCCACGTTACTGTTGTTATACATATTCGTATTTACAACTATTACATTAAGAATAATCAAATAATTATCATTATTAGGGAGGTGCGGCGCCACCTCGTGTCAGCTTTTATATTTCATAACAATGAATTTTTATGGTCAAAGCATTTCTCAAATAAAGGAAATATTTGGTACAAAATTGAAAGGCCTCGTCGGTACTGGATATTGTAGATATAACGTGGTTGACATAGTTATGAATATACTTTTACTGTAACCTTTAAAGTCTTAGAATTATTACAGAATTAACTATTAATTATATTTGTTAAAACATTAGTATTAGGCTTTTTATATATATTTTTACATTACATTCTTTATTCAGTTCCTCCGGGATTTTTTTCAAGAAGAAGATTGTGTAATATTATTTCAACCACACTATGTCCCACGTATCCATTGCCAGCGGCACGTTTATAATAAGCACGTTTATAATAATTATAATCATGCTTCGTCAGCTTATAAAAGGCGTTAGAACCATAGTAAAAATGTATATTAAGAAAGCATGCGTTTACTGCTTATATTATTATAATTTTTAATTGCAAAATTACATTTTTTGTGGTTTCCGCGCTCTGACAGTTCGGGTTAGGTTAGAAGGTGATTTAACTGTTCTTATTACATTACAAAAATTGGATAAAAATGAAGCAGACTATGAAAGTAACAAATAACAAAACTCAATTTTTCAACAGACGGCAAAAAAATATGCAAGTCTCTGAGGTGATTAAGAAGACAGATCCACTAGGTTTTTTTTTGTGATTTTATAAAGCAACCCTAGTATTTGAATTTAATGTGTATTGAAAGTACATGTCCAGAGGGAACTGAATTTCAGCAGAGTTATGTTGAAAATCATACAAGTTTTACTTAAAAGAGGAGTTTTAAAAAAACCATCTCATCCATTGTTTATTATGCTCCCCAACATACTTAAACTTATCCTTAAAAAAAAAAGCTATTGTAAGGATCATATGTTCTAGTCAGTGTTCGTTGATCCGCGCAATATCCTGCACATTGGCATTTGAATAAAACGAATAATCTCGTATTATAGAAAAAGAAGAGAAATAAAAACTGATGCCAGTTTTACGACAAAGGATATTTTGATATACAGTGTAGCGTGGCTTTGAAACACTCTGTAAAACGTTTAGTCTTTCCTGGACGAAACTTACGATTCTCAGTGTGTGTGTGTGTGTCTGGTGGAATGTGTTTCCCCTAGGACAAATAGTTTCATGAATTAATCTTTTTAAATATGCGGTTTTATTTTTAATCACGACGTACTTTAAAAATATATGTCTATATATATATTTGTACCTTTTGAAGATGCTAAAAGGAAAAAAAAAACCTAGTCATATTCCCTGTTTTATAATTGCGTTTATTAAATGTAGGACTTGTACAGAAGTGTCATTTTGTGTTCAGATATGACAAGCCTGTCTCCACATGTACGTTTGTAGGCCCTGCAAGTATCAGATGATTTTTTTTATACTCTAATGTTGCCTTAAAAGCTTAAACACGGAAAAGTACTTGATAATGTAGCACTTAAAACCAAAGAATTAAAAAAAAATATGCCGAATAATCCTGCACATGTATGATAATATATTTGTTTCTGTATACAACAGTGACCTACTTTCGGCGTTAAAAAATAAAAGAAAATAAACACATCCTGTTATATACAGATGTAAAGTAGTTGGATATAATAACTTGAAAAACAAAAATAAATAATGCTAATATTATATGAAGTGCTATTAAAAACAATATTTATAGTAATTTAAAAAAAAGCGATAATACTAATAATATTCAAAATGGTGTTTTTAAGGGGAATAATATTAACGGTGCTTTGAAAAAATATAGTATTTGGTACGAACGGCGCCTTATGCAACACGCGGGCTGAATGTCAATGGTTCTGGCATAATTATCTGTAACTTAGAACCCCCCCCCCCCTCACAGCAGTTAAAAAACAAAGTGTTCATATTAAAGTAATCGAAGTTCTTTGAAAAACAAATTAATAGTACAAGCATTTATGGTGGCATAAGCACAAATATTTAAAAATATGCGCTATAGACCTAATAACTGTTTCATTAATCATATTTATAAGATCATTCAGAACAGTGTTCAACGAAGATCGTTAAAATGTAACGATGTTACTGTTGCCTTGGGTGGTTGCACGTTAACGAAGGTTGTACGCCATTTTGCATACATAAACATATAACTTTTATTACCTACGCACACTCTCGCAAAAACATTTTATACACGTGTAGTGCATTATAATTTGAAATAATGCCCCTGTGGCACTCGCCAAAATTTTTGAAAACCTACTAACCCTCTCCAGAAAATGTCTCCAAATGAGATTTGTAAGCTGAGACGTGAAAGAGAACTGGTGACGTGTTTAGCATGAATGCAATGCACCAGCTCAAAGACTGGACTTACCGTACCTTCTGGAGTAAACTTTGGTAGCGATTTTTGAATTATCCCCCCCCCCCCTGTTTATGCAACATTTTGTATTGTTATCTCTTGCTATGCATATAACATTTCCAATGGACTAGATACAATAGATGGCGATCAGTCGTTTGTTATAGTAATCGTGCTTTGATGCTTGAAACTTTACTACAATAGCATACAAGCAGGCCCTTAGGAGTAGCATTATAAATTGTAACTTTAAATGCTATCCTCCCCGTTGTAATTAACAATGTAGTTATGCAATGTATGTAAAGAAAAGTCAATTAAAATACATAACAAAAAATTTGAAAGTACTGCAATTGAATGAACTTTAACGCAAGAAAGACTACTTTGAGAAGTGAATAATATTTACATATTTATGTATCAACTTCCAGCTATACATAATCGCTCGGAGACTGGGAACAGCGTTAGTAGAGCGTAGGTTTAGGAGTACTTTGAACTTAATGCTTTTACAACAATATTGTTGTCTTAACGGTGAATTGATCATGATATTGTTGATAGTCTTAAGCACGTTAGGCCTAATAAAACTTAGTGTGTGTGTGTGTATATATATATTAAGTCTCTCATAATATACATTTCTGGTCTGAGTATCGTTTTAAATGTGGAAAGAATTCAGTAAAATTATACATCCAGGCTTATTCTATGTTAAGATTTCTGCTACAGGCAAGATACATGTAAAAAAAAATTCCCTTGCCTGGAGGAGAGCATGAACAAGCTAAAAATGTGACGTTAGGCTGAAAATATAATTTTATGACACCTCTCTTGGTGTTTAGTTTGTTCTAGTTTTTTTCTCTCTGATTTTATGGACTAAGTTAATTACTCTCATTTAACTTACTTTGTCTTGTGTAGTAATATACTAATTGTGAATTTTCTTTTGTCTGTATCAATACTTGACTCAGACTTAACGAAAGCGTTGTTTATGTGCGGGGGACCAATCAATCCATTCATTTATATACATGTAAAAAAAATCATTTATGTATGGTATAAAAGTAGGTCAAAAGGCAGCAGGGTTCATTGGCCTACGTTCTAATGGTTAGCTCATGCTGAATGGATTTTGAAAGTGGTCTGTCTATTTTACAGGGCGGGAAACGTATCCAAAATATATGCAGATAAATTCAAAGATATATGCTAAGGGAATGCATTTTTTTCTTGATTTCGTATTATTGGCCTTCGCAGATCAAGGTCATTTTATGCACATCTCTATTCGTTATGATTAATCTTCCAGTTCTTTCGAAACTTGGAACCACCAGGTTCCAGTTCTCTTAGAATAGACAGGTAATTTTAATTCCAACCCAGACGCCAGGTGTTCATCAAGGTACCCTCAAGATGGGGAAAAAATCAAGTATGCCACAGTAGTATAAATATAGTATTTACGATTAAAGTGAAAAATAAATTAGAAACTTTTCTGAAAATATTTAATGATTTATTTTGGGGAAAATATTTAATGATTATTTTATATTAAGTATAAAACATTTTATTTGATACAGAAATGTTTATGTAAGGACTGTTTATAGTTTTATTCGGGATGTGGAAACGTTATTGTATCACTCATAAGTTCTTAGAATTACATCGTTGGGTTGAATTCGCTAGTAGGTTCATATATTTTCATGTTACGTAAACTAATTGAAGTAAAAGGAACTATATTTATACTCAGAAAATTACAGTTGACATTAAAAAAGTAACTTTTTTCAAATGAATTTTAAAAACTTTCCTGTTAACGTGATTAGCAGTTCACTGTTTTTCTCTGCATCGTAGATTTATTAAACTGAGTAAATGATTGTTATCGACAAGAAAAGGGGGAGAGAGAACAACATTTGTAAGGCAAACGTATCCGCATATTTGAATCCTTTTTTTTACTACATTCCCGCTTTTAGCGTTGGCACACAGTTCTAAGCGCCATCCCTCCCCCTTCCATCTATCCTATGAAGATTTGTTTGAAGTGGGGAGGGGGGAGAGCTGATTGATGAGAAATGCATGAGGAGGGGAAGAGAATATACTATGCCTAATCTCGTGCATTTATTGTATTGCAACTTTTATCGATTCACGTCACTAACGAAAGGAATGGCCACTACTGTCACAACGCAAGGCCCAAGTGCTTAAGAATAGTCGAGAAATGTATCTTTCAGATTTTCTAGTGCGTGACTGAAACGTATCACAGAATATATACAATCACTCTATCATATTTTATTTATTTCAACTTTTTTTTTTTGAGAACGTATTGCTTTTGTTTTGCCAAACTAAAAATTTAAATTTATGGAAACATTTTGAGGCATGTTTTTATTTCTTGTATACGTAAGACCCTTTGTGTCGTATATCAATCGGTACGTCATTTAAAGGTTTCTGTTGATCCAGACTCTGTCGGATGTTACTTTAATTTTCCTTTTTCTACTTCTATCAGTTAAAATTGTATACTAGTCACATTTTTACGCAATTAAAGAGTAAATGAATATGTCAGTTATAGGCTTGTATTAGTTACATTTTTACTTAATATAAACGTTAAAGAATACATCCAAATCGATGAGGATGTTAATTGATTTTTCACATGATAAAACATGCACCTAATATTAATGCTTTAAGCCTTACAGCTCAGCTCATCTTTATAAAGAACGTTATGTTTAGTGTTAATAGTAACGCTTACATTAGTAGTTTTAATTCGAAAGCTACATATATGAAGCTGGAAAAAGTTTTCTTTCTGACATCTTTCCCGCAGTAGTAATAATAATATTCAACAGTCCTTTTAAAAATGGGTTATCTCTGCTATGCCCGGTTTTTAGCCAATGGAGGATTTAAAAACGGGGTAATATTAATAATATATAGTTGCTTTGAAAAAATCAGGTATGTACGACGCCTTATGCAATACGTGGGCCAAACGCCCTGCTCAAATACCCTAATATTCAGACACAGCCGTCCGTAATTTAAAACAGATGGCCAGATGGAAGGCAACTAGTCATCAGCACCCGCCGCCTCACTAGTATATGTGAATAATGTATAACGTAGCTGATCTTATTCGATCCCAGTACTGATCTAATAAACACAGTTATAAGTGGGTGCATATCGCTGTGTCGTGTAAAATGCTGTTTTAATCGACATGGTATAAGAGGGTTTTTCTGCTTTTGTCCTCTATCGAATCTATTATGCCATCTTCTATAGTCGAATGAATTATTGTTTAAATGTTTGTGGCTCACTCGCACTGACTGTTACAAAAGAGGATTTGGGGCTTATGATATGCCTTCTCTATAATTTAAAGTAATGCAGTCTTCACTATTTTTCAGGTCTGTGTAGGCCTTCCTTAGATTTAAGGAGTACAGACTATTCAATATTTGTTAGGCCTGTGTTTACCGCTTCACTTGTGTTGCTAAGGCTATTAACATGTTAACTCCCTCTAGAGAAAGTTTATTTTGCTTTCGTCATAAAAAAATTTATTACTCTACAAGAAGTAATTTGGTTTTGAGTTCTAATAATCTTTATTATTTGGCTCCGGTTATTTTAAATTATTTGAAATTTGTTGATTGGTCACTCTCTAACATTAATTTATTCAGATTAAAAATTTGTAATTACGTATTCAATAATATCTCAATTTTTGGTTTAACAACTGTGTAAATTATCTTTCTTTTATGGTTACTTATATTTCACAGCTATAACTTTATCAGTTAATACAAAGAAAAAAAAAAATGCATCTCGGAAACGTATTTCTTTATTAATGTAAGTAACTAACCGCCTGTCTCGATGATTTGTGCGGAACCTACTGAACGAAATTATTTCCAAAATATAATAACGGCATCTTTTACAACAGGAAAGTTCAGGTTTTAATAATATCGTTTTATTAACCCACAGTATCGAGTCATCACCAGATACGAATTATGTTTTTTTTAACGTAATTCTTACTTGATACCAGATATTAAAATCGGATCATTCCTGTAAAAGATGCTTATTATACTTTTGAGTTCATTACTTGTTTGTTTCTTTTGTTTACTTGAACAACATTTTATATATAGACACGCGCGCGCGCACACGCACACACACACACACACACACACACACACACACACACACACACACACAAAATGGACTGAACGGGTTTGATCAGATACTTCTGTGGTTCAAGCATAACCATCCTCAATTTTGGACTGCGGTACTTACTGCTACTCTTATAACGCATCCACGGCTAGAAATTAGAAGTGTGTTTGGTAGTAACCGCCGCCGATCACCAGTCTGATACGCCAAATCTGAACGTTTATTTTTCCCCCATTTTCTTTGTCTGTGGTTATTTATGTATTCATCTGTTGATTTAGTGCTCATTGAGCTCGCAGAGTGAGATACAAGTTGCGTGAATGTTTTATTTTTCGAGAAACCTTTTTCTGCACAGAGCATAATTTATGTAATATTATATATTTTTAATAAAACGCAAGGAAATTGGATTTTTTTTTATTACAGATTTATTCTTACAGTTCCTCGCAAGTACCCCATAGGGCATCTATAAATTGATATAGAAGTTATGGGTTTCTAACATTATAGCATATTTATAAGCATATTGCTTCCAAAAATATCGATTTTTAGAGTACATACACGAGTATTTCATTTCATCATATTATTCCATTTTAATGCCCCCGGTTACCATGGTAACGCATATTGGTTCTTTAAAAAAAAAAAAAAAACCTCAATCTTGGGCTTTTGTATGCCACGAGAGTAGAATGAATCGTTCTAATATTATTTAATAACATCGATTGTCAGAAAAACGAGTTCTTAGTTCTTTCATTCGTGCGTATTTACTTGCAATACAACTGAAGAACATAATAGCAACTTGTCTGATGGAGTTAAAAAGTTTATCTAAAGGAAGGTAGCTGAATATTGATTTTGTAATAACTTACGTTCCTTCGTTCTTCCATCATTTGATTTGTTTTCAGTTAAACCTGATAAACGTCCATCGAAAATTCCGAGTGGAATGTCAAGTTGTAGAGAATTTTTGTTTTTAACTTGATGACATATGTGGCTTGTTATTAAATTGCGTTTTAGACCTTCATGTTTTAAAAGGCTATGTACAAAAGAAAAAGAAAACTATCGTTTATTTGTCCTTGCGCAATAGGCGTTGATTATGAGCCTTATAAAACGTGATTGGCCTCAGGATAAATTAAATTTTATAACGTGGGAACAACCAAGTTTTTTTTCCTGAGCGAGGAAACACGTTTTCCTTGGAGGTATTTGAGATATCATCAACTCGATGGTTAAAGGAAGTTTTCGTGACGAACTTAATATTACTCCAGCAAAATAATATGCACTAAAAACGTGTACTAAAACGTTTCCTCTAGTTTAAGTGTAATTCTGTATGTAAAATATTTGAAGAAATGTGACGTGAAGTATCAGATAATAAATTCTATTTCAAATAAAATATTTTTTATTTAATAAACTTGAAACAAAATTCCTCATTCTATATCACAACTATCAAAAATTTCATTTTTTTTTCTTTAAGAAGAACAACAACAACAAAAAAAAATAACTTTTCTGATTTAAGTTGTTTTCAGCTTATTAAAGATATCGTGAACAAAGTTGTGTGAACAATATTGTAGTTAGTTTATAGTCGTCTTCACATATTGTGAAAACAGTTGGGAATTTAGTTTATTACTATTATAAGGGCATCAAAGTAGTTTTTTAGCCTCTGGGAAGCTCGTTATTTAAGGTCTATAATCACTGCTATTATACGACTCGGATATTTGTTGTTGACGTTGTGCCGAGTGTCTGTTTTCAACCAGTATCTTAATAGAAGTTGATTTATTTATTTTGTTATTGGGGGCGCTTTTCAAGTGTCATTTAAGCGTGCACGTATGGTTAGTTTGCTAATTAATCGTATTACTGCTTCGGTATTATAAATTCGTTTCCCACATTCCAACAGTGGGTTTGGTTTCGTCAGATTTCTTTTCTTTGTTTCTTTATAGGCATTTCTTTCCCTGTGTAATAATTTTAATATTGTCCAGATTTTTTAATATGATTTAATGGGGCTAAAGATACCATCAAAATTTAAAATAAAAATACGAAGAAAAAGGTTTCAGAAACATTTAAAAATAGATGAAATTAAATTTCCGTGCGAGTGTTTTTATAGGGATATATAACGATGACAAAAAGCTTTCAGTTCAAATTCACAACTCGTACTTACAGAAAATTGCCGTTGTTAAAAGTTACTTAGTCCAAACATCTTCGCAACTGCTTGCAGATTTGTTTCCCAGCCATGATTACACCAGAATTTGTAATCCCATACTTTATGAATCTCCCACAAGACCGCGTTCCCAAATTATAATTTTACTTCAGTTGCTTCGGCCCAAAATAGAATATATGTTCTTGCCAGAATAGGTTTTGTATTTAGTTAGTTAATTTTCTAACGGTAGTGTAGAACCTGTATATCGTAGCAACAGTAAAGATGAATTTTTTATACTTGTCACAAAATGTTACATGAACACTTCTGTAGTGATAGGGGGGGGGGTGCACTTGGTCCAACCACTCCATCCCATTTTTCGATAAAATGTGTGATCTATAATTAATGGCGAACTATTGCAGCTAATAGTGATCAAGTGAAAGATAACACTTGGTGAAAAACCTGTTGTTATTTTAACAAAATTAATTATTTATTTTAGAAGCGGTAAAATGTGCAGATGACGGCATAACACTTCTAATGTGTGCGATATATTTCACTTTCTAAATACTTGTGAATTTTTACAAATATTAAACATATCCAAATGTTTATAAATTAGTGTTGTTGTTTTATTTGTTTGTTTGCTTGCAAAATATTCAAGATGAGGGTGTGTTTACAGCGAGCGAGCAACTTATTTTAAAATCGCCTCCTCCCTGCTAAATGAAAATCCTGGATCCGCCCCAGGCGATAATAAAACACACGCAAACACAGCTATACGTTGTCAAGTCGTACAATTTTGTGTCAGTTTCTGCCCCCACCCCGCGACATAATAATATCTTGAGGCTCTACAATGAGCTGTTACTTCGCAATAGTGTTAGACCGTGATTTGTAATTTCAAGTGGAGTTCAGGTTCTTTGGGGGTTAACCTTGAAGATTTGTATCACTAAGCCTAACGGGAAAATTATCTCATTCTGATGCTGTTGTTTTTCTCATAAATTTATGCGTGTTAGCTTACTTTCCCCCCCCCCCCCCACACACCGAACAGTTAAATATAATTGATAAGATAAACGTACGCATTTAACAAGGTTGCTGAGTAACAAAAAGTACAAAAAAAAAGGCATAGTGTAAGGGTAGCTAGTTATGTAAGAAACATCTAACTTTGACCTTTTTAAAGCAATGGGATAAACACCGTCTAACTAAGAAAAAAAAAAAACACGATGCAATAAACATACATCATCAACTAGTTTGTATTTTAAAAAAAATAATAATATTACAAAAGAATATTTGCATTCCTTAATAAATTAAACTCGGAGTGTCATCCTCGTACAAACTAAAGTATTTCGTCTGCTGTCGTTAGTCAAGTAAAGTGTATTGGCGCGAAACCTTGTAATTGTTTGAGAGTAGTGTATTGTTGTTTTTGATACATAAGTAAGTTAATTAAATAAATTGATATTCTTGTGCTAAAACTAAACACCGAACAAGTTAAGATTGTGATTAGTGTAGTTTGAAGTACGTCTGAACATTGTATTGGAAAAAAAATAAACTGTTATACGCTCATCGACTTTTTCTTCGCCACTACTTGGTGACGAAAGAATACATTAAGACTTAGTCTACCTTTTGTTTAGACTCACTCCCTAAGGCTAATCCTCTTTTTTTCTTCTTTCGGGGAATACCGTCGCTAGCAATCTTGGCTGTTAATCATGTTGATGATGCCCCCTTCCGACCGTTGGTTACAACAACCCTTACAAAAAGCAATGCTATGTTAAGAGTGTGTTCTGTTGCTCGTCGCCGAGGAATGATCAGAATTAAATATTTTGGCATGCCATGGATGATGTGTGCATACAAACTGTACAGGCTGTGGTAAATGTTACTATCCAATTGCTAACTGTATATTTGGAATATTTGGTATGTTACGGTTGGCTCTTAAGAAAATATTTATATAAACAAATGACACCAATATATATAATTATTATTAATTGTTTCAGAGAAAAAACCTTAGAAATTAAAATATATTGTAAGTGAAACAATTGTTTTGTGTGTGTGTATGTGTAATTACACGCTATCATACATATGAACAAACAAAACTACCTAAACATCTAGACTGTCCTGTTTACAAGTAATTTTAATTGATTTTGGAGTTTTTTAAAGCATAATTAACTGCAATTCTTAAACTTTTTTTGTTTGTGTTTTAGCACGAAGTCTTGGCAGCATCAGAAAAGGTAATTCTACGATTGGAAGACTTGGTTCAGTGGATTACTGAAGAAGTCGATTGGTCTCACGGATTAGTGGTAAATTCCGGTGATCCCAGTAGGTCTACATCGCCGATGACGTCACTGCACGTAGCGGGGGTTCCTAGTGATCATTTACAAAGTGAAAATGGTGTTAATTTAAATGAAGTATTTACTGAAAATATCTTGTGTTTGGATGTAGCTCATGTTCAAAAAGAAAAGGAAATGAACCGTAAGTTCTCATAATTTGTACAAGCATATTTATACAGAAGTTTGGTGTTTCGCAATTTACAGTTATGTAACTCTCATACACATTTCTCGAAATACAGGAATTTTGGAAGCATATTTATGTATAATTTCAGAAGAGTAGCTATTTTCTCACGTACAATGTATACTAGTATAATCGCGAAACATTTAAATCAATATTCACGTGTTTTTGTCACGATTAAAATATGTAGTCACTAATGATAAATGTTGACTTGAATAGGTAAGAAAATGTTTACCTGAATAATTATTTTATGACATTCAGCACAGAAGATTGTTCTTTTGCTTTATTGATACTCACAAAAAGATAATACCGGGACATATTATTTTAAAATCTTTGAAAGTAGTTTCAATCCATGTCAAAACTTCTGAATCAATAAGCCATCATATTTTGAAACAGCGTAAGTATAAAGTAGGCTTATCTTCAACTAAGCCTTTTTTCCCCAGTTTATTATTATATATAGTGTTTGTGCTGTTTTTGTACCCAAAATAATTTCGCTTTCCTAAAAGAAATATATTTTATCATAATTCACTGTACTTCATCAAGGAAGTTTGAAGTAACTTGATAGTAACATTTTTAATTTGTGTGTGTGTGTGTGTGTATATATATATATATATATATATAATAAATAC
>NW_013666815.1:114285-116723 GCF_000517525.1 Limulus polyphemus
TAATAAAGTTATTGTAAACTAGCTGGGGTACCGGTCCCCCTGGACGGAAGTTATGTAAATTCATGATTAATGAAAGGTTATCTTAGGACATAAAGTTACTTCCCTTATATGTAATTGTAAAAAACGCAAAAAGGCCCACGAAAACTGCGAAACACAAAACTGAAAATTTGTGTGTGTGTCCCCATAGACCCAACAAGCCTTCATGCCAAATCTGGTTAATATACATCTACAGGGAGCGAAGTAGTGGTTAAAAAAAAACCCATAAAAACCACGAAACGAAAAACTGAAAATTTGTGTGTGTGTGTCCCCATAGACCCAACAAGCCTTCATGCCAAATCTGGTTAATATACATCTACAGGGAGCGAAGTAGTGGTTAAAGAAAAAAAAAAAGCCCATAAAAACCACAAAACGAAAAACTGAAAATTTGTATGCACTCCAGTATGAACCTAATGAACATCCATACCAATTTTGGTGAAGACCCATACACACCTTACGAAGTAATTACATCGACATACAACAGACAGTACCATTATATTTATGTAGATAATAATTGCGAATTAACGCTTTACTGTTATTTTAAAGTACTTGTAAAATAATATTGCATGTTATCTGTCAATAAAATGTGAAATACTCAATTTCCCACAGAGCTACGTGAAACGTGTATCTTGTTTAAATCAACTAATTTGTATATCAGTAACCCTGATTCTAATAAATATGCGAATTAAAATATTAATAAGATATAAATTAAATATGTTGTAAGCTCAAGTATCTTCAAATATCCAATCATTGAAACATCGTGTCTTATCGGCGTCAATTTTCACACGTGGTTGTAACAGTATTAGACTGAATACTTCAGTGAACTGTGATTGGCTTGAAATTGCGTACCTCGTAATAGCGCGCCATCTACAAGTCATAATCTGTCCGGAATTATCGGGAGCTGACTTTTCAACTTGTACAACGTATAAGTTTCAACTCTACGGAAAAGTTTAGCCCACTTCCAGGTAAATGTTAAAATAATTTCATAAATATATTTAATTGTGCTTCCAGTTCAAAAAAAAAGGGGGACACGAATAGACGTTAGGTGGCGTGCCCTAGATCTGCCACTGAGGTCATGATTTTCAAGAGTTTGCATGGTGAGCAGCTGTTTAGACCTGTAGAAACTGTAAAAGTACACTTTTCTAGTTGATTATGGTGTTGTATTAATGTAAAGCCTTGACTCCGTTGAGATTCAAATCCAATAATATGTGACGTGTATCTAAATTATGTCTATTGTCGGTGCTGTTCCTAACCTTGTATTTTCACTTCGCGTACAACTTTTGTAGGTATTTCTCGAAATGTTAATTTGTTTTATTTTAATTGTTGTTCTCCTGGTTTGTCAATACGTTTAAACCTTAAGCATTATCCTCCTCTTGGTGCTTTCTAATAATGTGGCATTTTTCACTAGGGGGTGGGGTGGGGGTGAATGACTTTGCAGTATGTATTTTTTTATAAAACCTCGGATTATGGGATTCCAGAAATATAAATTTTAATCTGAAGTTTTTATTTTTCCTATATTTTTATTCAAACGTTAGATATATTTAGCGCCGGCCGAAACACGGGATCTTCCTCCTTCACTTGTGGAGTTCCATCGCAGCACGTTTATCAGTGCGCAGTTCCTGTAGCGTGGAAGTCTTTTATAAGGTGACATTTTTCAACAATTTTTATTGAAAGAGCGTGAAGTGTTCGCTCGGTGTTTAATTCTGTATATGAACAAAGGGATGCTAACTGAAGGTTTTCCAAAACCCGAATGAGTGGATTTAAACAACCTGTACACATTCAGTTAGGTATGTGATTAGATGTAAAACTTTACCTAACATTTCCGATACATAGGACATGCAGTTAGATAAATGTGACTTCATTTTATTGTAGACTTAGCTTGACTTAGTGATCAGTGTGTCGGAATGCAGATTTCGCTGAACACGATCTGTACTTTCAGCTGTGGGCGCTTTATAAAAGTGACAGTCCCGTTATTAGGTTCAGAGAGTCGAACAAAACTCGTGTGACAATGTGGATGGCTGCCTTCCCTGTGGTCAGTAGTTTAAAATTAGGGAATGCTAAACCTGAACATGAATGTTTAGCCCACATACATATAATTATAGTGCTTTACTGGGTGCGGATTCTTGCATTGGTAAAGTAACTGAAAGAGCAGTCGTTGTATTTAGTGTTTCATCTAAATTAGTTAATATTATACTAATTGAGCAGGTGGTGTATTGTTAATATTTTAATTAAATACTAGCATTGTTGTAGAAGTCTAATTTCTAATTGAGCAGGTGGTGTATTGTTAATATTTTACTTAATACTAGCATTGTTGTAGAAGTCTAATTTCTAATTGAGCAGGTGTTGTATTGTTAATATTATACTTAATACTAGCATTGTTGTAGAAGTCTAATTTCTAATTG
>NW_013666815.1:117443-122273 GCF_000517525.1 Limulus polyphemus
AACCTAACCACCTGGCCATGTCGGGCCAGCATTGTTGCGTAAGTCGAATCCAAGACTCAATAGGATCCTTATTGCGGTCGAAATCTATTAGTTATAAAAACGAAAAAGTTAAAACGATACGGACTTACCCAACCAAGTTTATAGCCAGAATAGTAAGAATGTTTATGCTGGGAATTGTATTTTTTTCTTCAAGTACTGTTTGTGGTATGTATTTGGCAAGGTGTTATTGTTGATTATTTTACCAGAATTTTTGTGACACAATCTACAGGAAAGAATATTTCGTTACGAAGTATTTTTTTAGCCGCGGCACTGATTTTCTTTTCAAATACAAACTTTTAGCTCATAGCTCCGTCATCTCTGGACCGATTTGAGATTTATTAATTACAGTTTTCGACTCAGGAGGTCAAACCCTTTCGATTGATGTATTTGACCACGCCCAAGGTCTCGTAGATTAATTTATTCTAATCCTGCTTAAAATAATTTCAATTTGATGGTAGGCCGGTAGAGATCCTCATGAGTAATAAAAATGAATCGGGTATAAGCGCCCCCTACGCTTGGTATTACTGGCTAATAAAAAAGGGAAACAAAGGTGTCGTAGATTAATCTACTCTGATCCTGCCTAAAAGAATTTCAAGTGCCGCGACTATTGATAATTCCCGCTTGTTTAATAAATATATGTTAAAATACTTATTTTGTAAGTTTTTATCATATTTTATGTTTAGCTTCAAGTGGTAACATTATTCGTAAACTTTGGTTTTTTCCTATCTTTCTTTAAGTAATATTTGGATACATCTAATTATAAGACTGGTTGTAAATGTTACAGTTAATAATATTTCGACATATCTAACGACAAAAATGGTTTCAAAAGTTGAATAAAAGGCGAAATTATTACTTTGAAAGTCTTATCTCTGATTTACGGGGAAATAGATATTTTCAATATTTTTTCTGATTGATAGAAAAAAAAAAAGGATTGATCTTTTGGATTATGATGACAGATAGAATGATTCATTTTGGAGTGTAATCAGATGATAAGTAAAATCCCTAATTTATGTTTTTTTCACCACTGCTAATGTCTGATATTTATTTTAAAAAAGTATGTTAAGTTTTTACAATTGTTTATCAACTTCGTCTACATGGGCTTTTCCCAATAGTAAAGAGTAACACTAGCGACCTCTGTATGTAGTTTCAAATGGTATGATCGCTAAAAAACACGCACAAGGAAAGTAATTTTTCAGTTGTAAAATCAAACAAAAACTTGCCCGAAGAGCCCGTATAATATATATATTTTATCTTACAAAAACCGTGTTTCCAATATTAACTACAGTGTATATTTGAATATCTACGTTATTTATATTGCACTCTTTATAGTTGTAACATGTGTAAAGTGATCGATAAATTACAAAAAAAAATTATTAAAAACCATTGAAGACCTTTACTGCCTGTCGAAAGCTATAGGATTCACTAGCCTTTTTTATCCTACTCTTGTTTATTTGTGCGAGTCGCGGGATCAGAACCTGAAACCGAACATACTCGCCCATTCAGCTGTGGGAGTACTACATTCTTACAGTCAAGCCACTATTCATTGCTGAAGGTTTGGATTGTTCGTTTTGAATTTTGCACAAAGCTACATGAGGGTTATCTGCGCTAGCCCGTCCCTATTGTAGCTAGCAGTGATAGACTAGACGGAAGGCAACTAGTCAACACCACCCACCGCCAACTCATGGGCTACTCTTTTTTTTTACCAACGAATAGTGGAATTGACCGTAACCTTATAACGCCCCCTCGGCTGAAATGGCGAGCATGTTTGGGGTGACGGGGATTCGAACCTGCGATCCACAGATTGCGAGTCGAGCTCCCTAATCACCTTCGAGTGGCTTTGGTTGAAATGCGACAAACAATATTTATTTTTTTTATTTTATTTTTACTGTCAGACTAAAACTTCATTATTTTTATTGAACCCCCCCCCCCCCATTTTGTTTATTTGGCATGTCACATTTTTTTTCTTTTGCTTGTTTTATAACGGTGTATTTTGCAGTGCGGATATAATACGTATGTATCCGTCTTTTATTACTGTGTTTTATAAAAATTCAATAAAATGAGGGATGTTTTTGTTGTTTTTTTCAGTCATTAATATATTAGTCTTTCTCTTTTAAGTATTACAACGTCACTGGGCATGCGCAACAACGACGACAAAATCCTTTATCATTGGTTTTGGATGATATGGTAACAGTAATCTTCAGGAAGCCACCTGTCTCATTCCGAACACGCCCTCTTCGGCCACCTGTGACTATAGTAGAGTGATCACTGTGACTTCACTTGGTGTATATCGTTTATTCAGTAATTTTCTATACTGTACTTAATGGCATGTGTCGCATTAATACAGGTATGAAATGTTGCCGGTACTCACCGGTATTGAGCACCGGTTGTTTTTGGAATTGGAAGTTGAGTACCACTTCTCTTTTGGAAGCAGGTACCGTTATTTTTGTACTTCTCGTCAGTTCTATTGGAGCAGCGCACCGAGGAAGAACCGTTAACTTGCAGACAATTTAACACTCCACACACTGAGTGGCCAGTTCCTCTTTCTCTTCAAGAAGTTAACCGGTTTAACTCAATTCTTGGCCCAATCAGAATACAATGTATTTATGTCCCCAACGAATCAGAGTACAGTGTATTTATGTCTCCATGGATACGATCGCAACCGGCACATACAGAGGCTAGTCTCCCCTCCCCATGAATACGATAGCAACGAGGCCAATCTTCCCTCCCCCAATTCCCCGAGAAAAATTCCTGGCTACGACACTATCCTTGACGAAAGTAAATACATCACTGTTTGATGGTCATTCAGACATACGAATTAAGTGCCAAAAATAATATTGCGAAAAAATTTCCATTTATTTCACGAGAGAAAATTCGTGACTGAAGGTGTGGGTGGTAATGCTGTACTTTATATTAATAATTGTTATATGTTAAGCCTGAAAGTTACCACCTTCCCTGTCCTTGTTGAGACTTTGTATTATTTGATACGGTTATCCGTTTCGTATATTCAGTTGTTTTGAGAAAATAATTATAGGTTGTTGTATATGTTAATTTCTATGTAAAACTTATTATATTGTGTGTGTGTGTGTGTGTGTGTGTTCTTTGTTGTATTATTATCTATGCCAAATGTTCTAAGAAAATATTGTAACGTACTCTCATCTGTTCTATGTAAATAATATTCAATGAGTAACGTATGCCAATTTAATTTCTGTAAACATTGTTGGAATATATATAATATGTTAATTACATTCTTGGTCACATTATTATCGACTTGTATCGTGTACTGGTTTACTCTGTGTTAATAACTGCAGATTAATGCATTATTGGATTATTTATTTGTTTTTATTATTTCTGTAGTTTTGGGAGTTCTGTTATCTCACGCTTGCTCGTTTGTAACGTATAATAATTAACAAATTCGAACTGTTCTATATAAGTTGAGGAATCCTTATTAAGAATATGCATAATAATTGTGCACACTGGTATGTAAATATATCTCTAGTGTTTATTATTAACTGCACGCAGGCAAGTACAGTTCATGAATAATGCAGAACATTCAGGAGAAACAAGCCTGTTAAAGACCAATGTAAACGAGAAAATTGGAACTGACTTGCAAATGTACAAGGACAAGAGGATTGGCAACATGCTACTGGAGTTGTTGTATCATTTGTATACATACATCACTAAAACCAGGCAGATGGTGTTTATAAGTAGTAGAGAATTGGCAACATGCTATTGGAGTTGTTGTAACCTTTGTATAAATACATCACTAAAACCAGGCAGATCCAATCCTTCAGTACTTATAAACACCATCTGCCTGGTTTTAGTGATGCATGTATACAAAGGATACAACAACTCCAATAGCATGTTCCCAATCCTTCAGTACTTATAAACACCGAACATGCTATTGGAGTTGTTGTATCCTTTGTATACATACATCACTAAAACCAGGCAGTTGGTGTTTATAAGTACTGAAGGATTGGGAACATGCTATTGGAGTTGTTGTATCCTTTGTATAAATACATCACTAAAACCAGGCAGTTGGTGTTTATAAGTACTGAAGGATTGGGAACTTGTTATTTCTCAATCATTTGCATCAAAACCGGAAAGTTTGTTGGTTTTTACGTAATGATGCTTTCTTCATGTAATAAATATTTGTAGGATACGTAGACGTAATAAGCACGTGCACAGTAAACTAAACGTTTCGTAATCAGCACGTGCACAGTAAACTAAACGTTTCGTAATCAGCACGTGCACAGTAAACTAAACGTTTCGTAATCAGCACGTGCACAGTAAACTAAACGTTTCGTAATTAGCATGTGCACAGTAAACTAAACGTTTCGTAATCAGCATGTGCACAGTGAACTAAACGTTTCGTAATCAGCATGTGCACAGTGAACTAAACGTTTCGTAATCAGCATGTGCACAGTAAACTAAACGTTTCATTAAAGTCAGTAAAATGATATTTTCCGACACCTAGTCTTTTTCGATTACATCCCTTCAGTGACTCAGCCGTAAATATGAGGGATTTTAACACTAAAAATCGGGTTCCGATACCCACAGTGGGCACAGAACAGATAGCCCATTGTGTAGCTATGTGCTTATCAACAAAAAAACAGACAAATTGTCGGTTGCATAATTGAGGTGCGAGCACTGTTTGTAGGATTTATAGAACCCCCCACCTCCCTTTGGGCTTTAACTACGTGATTAAAGCTAGAGGGAGGATAGTATAATCACATAGAGCCCAGGAAAAGTAAAACTTTAAGTAACATTATTATAGTATTTTGGTACTTGTGT
>NW_013666815.1:123145-125041 GCF_000517525.1 Limulus polyphemus
ACTGTTGAACATGGTGGAGGTCGAGCTGTAAACCAACCGTAAGTTGATTTTGTGGCTTCCATACTTTCTCATACTTGAGTGACTAAAATGACTTATCAAACAGATAGTTACGACTTGTTGAGACTGCGTGGTCTGAACTCTGGGTCACCTCCTACTTCTAGGATCGCTGATAACAGGAAAAACAATTTCGTTTCTCATTTCAGCTTTTACCCCACTTATCTCTGCCCCCCCCTCCCCCATCTGCTTCTTATTTCCCTTCTTATTAATCCGGCTATTTATGTTTCGTGAGATGAAATAAAAGTGTCTTATACACGCTACGGTATCTTGGCGTTTGATTTCGTTTCATTTTAAAATTGTTCTCAATGTT
Organism: Limulus polyphemus; assembly: GCF_000517525.1. Classification (NCBI taxonomy): domain Eukaryota; kingdom Metazoa; phylum Arthropoda; class Merostomata; order Xiphosura; family Limulidae; genus Limulus; species Limulus polyphemus. The sequence goes on from NW_013666815.1 coordinate 123,513, forward strand.
GTCAATTTCATCTTACTTAAGTTACCAGCGCATAAAATTTGTGGTGTTTATACACGAGAGTATGTAGTGTTTGGTAAAGCTAATACGGAAACAATCATTAATTTATTATCATCCCTCGGTGGATCAGCAGTAATTTCGGGACTTGCAATGTTAAAATCCGTGGTTCGATTCTTCGCGGTGGACAGAGCACAGATAGCCAACTGTGTCGCTTTGCGTTACAAAAAACAACAACATTATTCAGGATTTGATTTCTCACCGAACGTACTGCAATTTCTTATTAAGAAGTTAAGTAGCCAATAACCATTTCTTAATTTTAACTATTCGCTAATGTGTTTGTGTTGCTGTCTTAACTGACTTTTATTTCATCATAAAGTAAAAACATTTTCGATATCGTGTGTTATAGCACGTGACTAGCCTGGTAACGTGTACACGTGACTTATTATGGAGATTCGTATGTCAAAATATTGTTCAGACATATCCGTTAAAATGTATTGGATTTTTGTTTTATTTGTTTGGAAAATATGTTTCTTTCTTTCATCGAATATTTCAGTATAAAACGATTTATTTCGCTGTTCGTAAGTTCGGTGGTATGAATTTTCTTTTTTTCTCGATGATGATGATGGGAAAAGTATTGTGCTTTAAAAAGTATTTCGTTTAACTTAATCACTTTATTAAAAATAAAAACTTTCCCTGGCTATGCATCAAGAACGTAAGGAACTTAACTCTTATTGGCTAGATAATTAACATAATCTGTAAATCACTTAACATGCGGTTAACTTCCATTTCGCGTACATAAAAGATAGCCTTATTGCGGACGTGGCTAATGTTGTTGGGCCTTATCGATTCATAAAACGAATAGTGCTGTTGTGAAAGCCGTTTTTATAGTTTTTGCTTTTCGGAAAAGTTGTTCTCCAAGTCGAATGATCGTTTACTTTTTCAGAACAATAGCCTAAACTTGGAACCGATTTCAGTAATTGCATTAAACAAAATGGTTACCAGAAAGCAAGGGACTGTTTTATCAGACTCGTTATATAAAGTATGGGGAATTCACCCCTGTGATGTTGGTGGCCTACTCCGTAAAGTATGGGGAATTCACCCCTGTGATGTTGGTGGCCTACTCCGTAAAGTATGGGGAATTCACCCCTGTGATGTTGGTGGCCTACTCCGTAAAGTATGGGGAATTCATCCCTGTGATGTTGGTAGCCTACTCCGTAAAGTATGGGGAATTCATCCCTGTGATGTTGGTAGCCTACTCCGTAAAGTATGGGGAATTCATCCCTGTGATGTTGGTGGCCTACTCCGTAAAGTATGGGGAATTCACCCCTGTGATGTTGGTGGCCTACTCAGTGGCATTGTAGTATATTCCGATTCTGAACTTCATATTATCATTAACACTTGCGCTAACACCTTTAATTCTGACCTCTCGGACGTGATTAACACTTTTTTTAACAATTAGACTTAAGCCTTGCAACGGCCAGGTTATTATATATATATATATATATATATATATATATATATATATATATATA
>NW_013666815.1:125763-136345 GCF_000517525.1 Limulus polyphemus
CACCCCTGTGATGTTGGTGGCCTACTCAGTGGCATTGTAGTATATTCCGATTCTGAACTTCATATTATCATTAACACTTGCGCTAACACCTTTAATTCTGACCTCTCGGACGTGATTAACACTTTTTTTAACAATTAGACTTAAGCCTTGCAACGGCCAGGTTATTATATATATATATATATATATATTGGTCATTTGGAAAGACTGTGTTTTTATTATCTTCACAATTAATGTTTAATCGGTCAATATCAACGTTAATCAGAGCAAGTTATCCACTTAAAGAAACACTGTAATTTATGGTCTTTCTTTACTTAAATACCACGATAATCTGTGGATGAAGAAGTGATTGTTGGTATTGTTAGCAGAATCTTGGAATCCTTGTCACAACCAGTCATTATGGGAATACTTCAGATACATCGATCTTGGAGTTGGAGGGTCAATAGTGAAGAAAGGGAACACTGTTTGTCTACAGCTTTCCTGGAATCGGAGCTCGTATCACTTGCATTAAAACAAATAAATTTCTATCTGTCTAACCATTTATATCTGTACATGTGTATATAACATTGTTAATGCTGGAACTGCCTCGAGAAATATATTAAACACCAGACGTATATATCGTGTTGCAAGTTTTTAATGAATATTGGTATAAATTACAGATGATAGATAGATGGGCAGATTAAAAAAAAAAGGCACATGTATACACGTTAAGTGCCTTTAATCATTAAGCATCTTTTTCTTTTTTGTTTGTACGACTAGCAACATTAATATTTACCGTTTAGTTTCGATTTTCTTTTGTATGACTAGCAACATTAATATTTACCGTTTAGTTTCTGTTTTTTTTTGTATGACTAGCAACATTAATATTTACCGTTTAGTTTCTGTTTTTTTTTGTACGACTAGCAACATTAATATTTACCGTTTAGTTTCGGTTTTTTTGTACGACTAGCAACATTAATATTTACCGTTTAGTTTCGATTTTTCTGAAGTAGAATGTGTTAAACACACAGCCTGCTGTCATTGGATTATACTGTAGGTTTACAGTACACAAAATAAGGGCGTTAAGCTACTGGTACTTTATTGTCATATCGTCTAGTTTTTCTTGTGGTTTGGGGAATTATCCTCAGTTGGCATCCCTGTATTGCATCATATTGGATAATTTTATGAATTGCTTGTTACAACACTCGATGTAAGAAAATGATGTAAGCACTGTTTTTGTTTTCGATGTGCGTGTGTGTGTGAATTAAGTACGATACTCCAGCAGTAATTAGTAGGATTAAGTGTGTGCTATGTTATCAGGGATTCTGTTAGTCAGAATAATTATAGACAAACAAGTAAGTTGGTCCAGAATGTGTTTATAATTTTGTTGGGTTAACATTTCTCTAACGTGACAGATACATAACTTGGTGTTGTTAACCATGTTGAAATATTTAGTTAACTTTTGGCAGACGCACTGAATAAAAGAAAGCTTATCTAAAATTAAACAAATCGACTTTCATTGGCGGAAAGACAACTTTGTATGTTTGGTGACGTCATCCTTTTGGAGACATTGACGGCGAAAGACGTAAATTAATGACGAGGTACGATTTGTATGTGGTATTGGGAGTTATGGAGCAATGCAAGTAAAAAAAAAATAAAGTTAGTAAACTTTATCACAAATAAATCGAAATTACATTATTTTTTTTATTGCAAAAGTTCGTGAGTTAAACAGTTTGCCTGTAATTTTAAACATTCGGGCTTTTTAGGACCGTCGGATCTCGGTCTGAAAATTATTAGCAGGGCTCTGGCGGTTCCGCCGTCTGTGCTCGTGGAATGACACTTGTAGATCGTTCACCCGTGCGTATCCAAGAACGGGTTTTATAGCTGTTTTATTGCAATATAATTTTAGAATGATAGCACAGACGCAGTGTATAATCAATTATGTTTTCGTAGTTTTGTGTAGAACAGAAAATTACAAGACTGTTAGTCCTTCTAAAGATTTTAAAAAAAAACTGCAACATTATTCTTACCCTTTTTTATCACTTGTGTTACACCCTTCACTTGAGTGAATGCCACCACTGTAATTTATGGTAGTTTCTCCGTTAACTTGGGCGAATGTTTAGTCTTAGTCATTACCTCTGCTATCCTTCGTTACTTTATACACCATGTTAATCTGTAGATTTACAGGAAAAATAACGAGTCACGTATGATAACTCACTTTTAGCCCTAAGCTTATATTGAGATTATTATGTGTTGTTTATCTTCTCATCACGGGCGTCCGCAAAAAAAAATTCTGGGGGGGGGGTGTATGTGTGAAAAGTGTAAAATTGTGAAGCAATAAAATAATTCATATGCCGAATGAATAAGAAAGAATTATGTTCCTCATTTTCCGGGGGCAAGTTCTTCCCTGCCCTCCCCTGCGGACGCCCATGCTTCTGATATTTTATGTATTGAGAACACATTACTTAAACATGATTTCAAGGAAAAATTATAAATTAAATAAGTAAGTTACGTAATATAAATTCCTGTCAATTGTGCGACGTGGAGGCCATCTGTAAATCACAAGTACTTTAAAAATTGTCCACAGCCGTGTCGTCTTCTAAGACCACATTTAAGCAAACCAATTGCACATGCGCGTCCAGAAGAGAGATCGGTCGATCTCTGAACACCCCTGTTTACCCAAATCAAAATACCTACTATGGAACGACGCCCGTACAGAGGTGCTTGGTCGGGTGGTTTCACAGGTATTTTTGTATCTGCTGTGTCCTCCGAACGGAATCGAACCCCTGATTTGAGCGTTGTAAATCCGAACACTTACTGCTGTCCCTCTGGGGGACCAAAGGTATGTCGGAGAAGGGGATGGCATGAACATCGGTTTAATTCTCTATGGCTCATGGAAACGCTGCTGTTGACTTGTACTGTAATTTGACTCTTTATTCTGATGGTGTCGATGTGTTTCTTGATAGCAACTGGTATTTAACGTTGCTTTTCTCTACACTTTTCGATGCTTGAATTTTCCATTTGTTTTTTTTTTTATTACCAGAATCTTGCGACAGTCATAATGCCCAACAAAAAAAAAAACTTGCTTTATATTTTCTACACCATGTTGTAATTTTTTTTTTTTTTTGTGCACGGTTGACTGCGACGTGTACAATTTCTTAACAACCATTTATTGGGTGAGGTTTTTAGACGACTAGTGACCCGGCATGGCCAGGTGGTTAGGGCGCTCGACTCGCAATCTGAGGGTCGCGGGTTCAAATCCCCGTTCCACCAAACATGCTCGCCCCTTTCAGCCGGGAGGTGTTATAATGTGACGGTCAATCCCACTATTTGTTAGTAAAAGATTAGTCCAAGAGTTTGCGGTGGGTGGTGATGACTAGCTGCCTTCCCTCTAGTCTTGCACTGCTAAATTAGGGACGGCTAGCGCAGATAGCCCTCGTGTAGCTTTGCGAGAAATTCAAAAACAAACCAAACTATTATTATTTGTAATTAAGCACAAAGGGCTATCTGTGCTCTGCCCACCACGGGTATCGAAACCCGGATTCTAGCGTTGTAAGTCCGCAGACATACCGCTGTGCTACTGGGGGGGGGGGCAAACCAAACTAAACGATTAGTTTGCGAATATGGTAATGACAGCCCCCTAGTGTAATAGGTCGTTTTTACATCTTCATGAGCACGTTTCGATTTTCGTTCACTTTTATATCTCTTTACAACTACAGTATTCACATCTCATTGTTGTATCGCTGTTTACTAATACAACTCCTCAGAAAATGGCTGTGGCATATTCCCCCAGTTATAATTTTAACCCTAGCAGCATTGCTTTTTTTTTTTTTCCAAATGGCTGGGAATTCAGCAAATTAAATATGTAGTTACCATACGTTTCGCCGATGCGCCCCGAGTTGTACTTGTAAAGTACGGTTAATATAACCCTCGTGCGTTACGTACGTACCAATAGTTTGCTTCAAGATGGATACGGAATATAGTATATTATCTTACAGCATATTTTGTTTAACGTTGAATATAGAATGCGATGTGTCATCGTTATTTCATTCCACTTGTACAGTCTGATTCATTTTGAAATGTAAATTTTTCAAGACGAAAAATCCTGTTAAAATTAATGAAATCATTCATTCAGCAACAACATTAATGTAACCCAATATTATTTTTCTAATAAATATGATACATAATAATTCTAATTTATGCTACGTTTAATTAATGTGTTCTCTGGGAAAAGGTGCCCCCCCCCTTTTATCTAAGATAATTCATCGCTTTTTCTTAATTTATTTTCTGACATAATCGTTTTAGGTAATTTAATGTATTCAGTCGCAGCCGTCTAGAAACTTATAGCTTATTCGTCGGAACGGATGAGCGATTGATCGAGTCTGTAGCTACGTAAAACTGTTTGATTACGTATATCTGGAGGAAACTCAAATGCAGAATGCTGTATTTGAGTGGGGATCGATAAGTGAGTGGATTCTGACTCCCTGAGTTATGTATTGCAGTAGAAAAGGCGGGCTAGCTAAGAGTCCGCGCGGAATCTGTACGAATATTTTGGTGTGCTTTGTAGTCGTACACAATAACTTAATTTTGGAGTTATTTACCTCACCAGAGCTTTCTGGCTGTGAGCGAATTCGAAAGTTCATGGTTTGTGACTCGTTGCTGAAAAAAAAATTGCACTAAGCGCAACGAGGGCCATAAGAGTAACGGGCAAATCTCGCTATTCGGTCAGAAAAGAGGATCCCAAAAATTAGCGGGGGGTGTTGTCAACTAATTCAGCCTACCCAACCGCCGGTCCATGGGGAACTTTCAGGGGGTCAACAAGAGTGTTGAAAAAACCAACGTTTTAAAATATAACGGCTGGAGTATATTCTTTTGCATGTAAATTGAAAAGTACTTTAAAAGGTCAATAAATGTGATAAGTGAAATTTTGGGATTGGAACTAATCGGTCTTCAGTTGAAAAAAAATGGACCAATGGACTACAAACTATTTTCCCTCTAGTCCAGTGTTTCTCAACTGTATGCCGTTATTGGTTAGACTCGTTAGTCTTGCTATAAAAAAAAATAAGTAAAACATTTCAAATCTCTTCCAGTAGCCATAAACAGCAAAGTAGGCCCAATTGTCCCACTAATTATTATGAATAATACATGGATAATTTAAATAAACGTTTGTATTGCTGTATCTTTTGGTGTGCCGTTGGACCGAAACTGCTCTAGTCTATCAGTTCAAGATTATGAATGGCTGTATGCAGATAACCCTTGTCTGGCTTTACGGAAAATTCTAAAACGGAACAAAACATATGTTTTGAGTTGTTTTTTTTTTCTCTCTCTCAGTTATTCATATATTTTGATTCAGATTTTACTGCGAAGCCTTCAAATAACTTAAAACTGGTCTATGTTGTCGAGGAAATAAACGAAAACCTAGTGGTACAAGGATTATAACATTATGGCTTTTAGCAACCCCCCCCCCTACATTCGTAGCGAATAAAGAAACTGTTGTACGTACATTAGTATGTCACATTTTGTATTAATACTTGCACACAGATAAACAGGATCCAACTCTATATACACACATTAGTTAATGTACACGAGGAAGAAGTGGGATTACACGAAAATGATGAGATGGGTCAAAGTGGATGGAATTTATGAGCCTCGTTATTGTTGCTATGGCAAGTCGCTGAGGTCGACTGGTGTCGAGAATAACTTTTAGTCGGAACAGACGATGAACGAGAATGAGAGGAATTGCGAGTGCGATTTATTAAGGAAAAGAATTGACGGTCAGTTTAGTATTTAACGTGGTGTAGTTACCAACCTGCTCGTATATTTGAAAGGGGGAGTTCAGCTTGATTAAATTGTGGTTTTGGAATGAATATTTTTCAGCGTTAAGATATAGCACGGTTTATATTGATAAACGAAGCCTTTTAACGTTAATTTTTCTCTTGCCTATAAGTTATTTGAACACGCACAAAAAACAACACATTACGAAAAGTAGAAACTCGCATGTGTTGTGAAAAATGCAGTGATTAATTAGCCTAATAGTTAGTTGTTTTAAATCACAAAGTTGAAACTTTATAGTGTGTGGGGAGACACACGAACAAAATAAACCCATACAATATTAAATTAAAGACTGCATACATTAAAAGGATACAGGCTATAATGTGGGATATAAAATGTGCCCTGAGTTTTGGAGGTGACTGCGGAACTAGGACCCACATTGCGATGGGGATACACCGTCTATCAGTCTTAACCTTCGTTCGCCAGTCTCATACGAATGAATTTATAAAAAATCAAAAGAAATACAAGTTAGGAGAGAGAGATGTGAATGCTTATGCTCACAACGTCCCACATCTATGTCACCCTTCACTGCCTGCAGACAGTTGTTGGAAGGTGACTGCTCTACAAAGTAAAATAATAGAAAAAAAAACTAAGGTACTACCACTTGGAGGGTAAGCAAGATAAACTTACCTCCTGAGGTTGGCATTCCAGCCCCCATGTTATAATATTAAAGCACTAGTTTAACATAATTAGTAGTTACCCGAGTCCAATTACGCCTTTTCTCCTATAATAATTCATCTTTCGATTGTCCGTTCTCATTTTAGTTGAATTCAATCGCTAACATAGGTGTAAATAGCTACTAAACTTCGGAATTTTTTCTGCTATATAAAAAGCCTGTCGAGGAGGTAGTTCCGAGGACCAGATCAGGCATGGTGTAATGCGTGTGACACCACATCATCCACATCATTATAACGTCAATCTAGGTAGGATCCGAATAGGAAGGCCTTGAAGACTCCTGTGAAAAATAAGTCCTAAATTAGCGCAAATCTGTGCTTGGGAATTATTACGGAAAAAAAATACATTGTTAAAACAGACTAAAGTTACCAATTATCCGTAAGGAAGAGGACGACTCTTTCTCAGAACAGGGGTGTATGAAATCACGTGGTCATCGTATGTTTTAATCTTTTACACAAAGGCATTACTATGTAGCATGTTCCTGGGAAAGGAAATTTTGTATTTTTTCTTGTGTATTGCCAATTTTATACAGACTACCTATGGTTACCATTGGTTTCCCATCATTTTTTATATATATCATGAGGAGCTTTTTTTTTTTTTTATCAAGTCAATCCTCGGTTTTGTGAAACATAGAGCACTTCTTATCATATATTATATTTATATGCAAGTAATATAAAATATTGTATTTTATAGAAGACACGAATTTATAAAAAGCTCGTGACATGTATAAAGAATACCTTTTCACAGCTGGCATGTATAACGAAGATAAACGGATTTGACGTCACAGGGAAATGAAAAGAGAGAAAGAATAACCGCCCCCCCCCCACCTTACAAAGAAAAGATGTAGGAATAGGATAGGAAATTATCATTCCCTTAGCCTCCCTACAATTGAATCTCTAAGGCGTATGTGGATTAATTTATGTTTAATTTTATGGATATTTATGGTTTTAATATATTTATCTGATACGGGAAATCACTGTCTTGAGCTGCGTTGGAATGGAAATGACGTCATTAGATCGAACTTTCCAGAAATTCCAACCTGCATCATCTAACACTGAGATATACATTCTGCCTATCTAACGTCGCTTTTGTGTAGATGTTTGCATGATTTTAAAGGCTGTCATAACGTGACAGTATATTAATGTGGTAAGTCTATCGTTTATCCAATAGCAATGGGCCTTGATTAGTGCAGTGCCGTGTGTCAGTACGTCAGAGACGAAAAGCTACATGTTGTTTCGACAATGATGGATCTTGACGCTGTTACTCTGTTGTTTTGAGAACTTGAATAATTCATGTAGTTTTAAATAAAAAGTCCCTCAACGATCCAACGTTTTCTTCACATGCCCAAACAACATATTAACAACGTATTAGTAATAAAGGTAATGTTATTTATACGTTAGTTATTACAATGTATACGTGAACACCAGAAGAATAAAAAAAAATATGCAAATGATTCAGAAGTTTTACGAAAAGAAGAACATCTTACAGTTTGAATTTTAGAAAAATATTTATTTAATGGTTTAGTTATTTCACTCTTAATAGAGGATTTTGTATAAAATATAAGCGTTTGTCGTAACTTTGTTTTATCTGTACGAATATCGTGGCTAACGTATCGGGCTGCGGATCGAGGGGTCCAAACTTCGAGAAGTGATTCTGCCGAATATGCTACGCAGTCTTAGTTATGGATGCGTTATAAAAGTGAGAGTCGATCCCTTTGTTCGATTCAAAGGGTTGGACAGGGCCCTCATGTTGTAAGATTCCAATTTCAAATTATTTATGAATTTCAAGATCCTTTCTTTGTCTATGCATGTGGAGATTTCGGTGTTGAGAGAGAGAATGTGCACGGAATAAGAGTCTTAAGCAAAATCTACACGGTTATTCATAAACAATCATAGCTTGTCTACTGTCAGAAGAAGAAAAAAAGTTATGGTTTTGGAAAATACTCTCGGAGGCATTTGAAATAAACTCACTCCAAGGCCGACTTTTTCTAGAAACTTCTGTACGTAACGCATACAAATCGTATTTATTTATCGTTTTTCCGCCCACTGTCATTAGTGCTAACGTTAGAAAAAACCTTCCAAAATTCTCATCATCTTTCGTTGTAGCTATAAACGTAATTTCGATTTACAATTCCATAAGCTCTGAGAAGGTGGAAGAATGTTCTCAGAAACAAGTCAGTAACACGAGGGTTCTCGAAATAATGCTCTCATCTTGCGCTGTTTCTAACAAGTTCTTTTAAAGAAGATACCCTAAAACTTTCTAATCATGGATCCTCGATTTCGCAAAGGTCGTGTATAAAACAAGAGGGAATCCTCAATAGCCGCGGCACTTGAGATTCTTTTAGGCAGAATTAAAGTAAATTGCTCCGAGATCCGTGTTTCCCTTTTTATTAGCTATATTTTTTGTTAGCCAGCAATACCAAGCGCGGGGCGCGCTTATATCAGATTCGATTTTATTACTCATCAGGATCTCTACCAGCCTATCCTCAAATTCAAATTCTTTTAAGGAGGATTAGAGTAAATTTATTTGTGAGATTTTGGGCATGGCCAAATATATCAATCGAAAGGGTTTGACCTCCTTAGTCAAAAATTGTAATTAGTTCTGAAATAGGTAAAAAGATGACGGAGCTATGAGCTAAAGGTTTGTACTTGGAAAAAACAAAACATGAAAACTCGGAGCTGTTCTATGAGCCACTATGCCGCGGCTGAAAATTAGTCGGCAGTCGTACACATTTAAAAGTTTATAAATACACATACAATGTTGACTTCATTGCACAATAAAATGTGATTTATTAAAAGCGAGACATAGCCCTAAAAAGTCACGTTTGTGTTAATTAAAAACGAAAGACAGCCCTAAAAACCTGTAAAGGTTATTAACCACACATTTACTGATAATACTCCACATTCAACTAAATAACATAAATATAAAAACTGAGGCAACGATGTACTTTCTTCGTTCCGGCCGAATGAGTCCCGACCAAACGATTAAAAAAAAAAAAATACATATCCGAAGTCTTTACATTTAGACGTAACACGACGTAATTTATACAATCGGTTATTGAAACATCACCATCTGGAAAGAAATACTCTAAGCGATCGTTAAAACAAAAGTTGGCTTACTTACTATGGATCTCCCTCCCCTTGTATGCCATCTCCGATACTGATGCTGTCTTACGCGCCAGTTATTGTTACACGGCCATTTTTTTTTTTTCTTCTTTTGATCTGTATGTACAGTCTCTTTGTATGGCTGGAAGATGGGCGAAACGTCAATAGTGTGTGGTAAGTTACGCTTCAGAACAATCATATAACGTGAAGAAAAAATTAAAATACGGAGAGATAGATGCCCCCCCCCCCACTCCGATGGGTCAACAGTAACTTTACGGATTTACAAAAATCCTGGGTTCGATTCCCTGCGGTGGACACGCAGACTGCCCATTGTGAAGCTTTGCACTATAACAACAACAGATAGACAGATGGGGAGGAAGAAGTACAAATGGATATGTGGAAGAACAGATAGACGGTCAACTGGAGCAGCCAGATAGATAGATAGATAGATTTCGTTCTCATCTAGCCTTTCGAGTCGATAATAATTTCAGAGTGTTAATCTCTCCGCTATTAACGTCAGTTTATAGGTGTTAATCTACACATGGAAATAATGATGGGATTTGAAAAATGTAGCCTTTACAATAGTGTGGTCCATCCAATTTGTACCTGAAGCTATATCTTTCATACACAATATTATCGAAAGATTAAAATAAAGAAACGGCTGTGTAACAACAATTGGTGCGTGCAGATATTGTTGATACAGGATTAAAGAACGGATAAGATTATTGCTGCGTTTTTAGCCACGGATGAGTGGCTCATAAAACGGCTGTGTAACAACAATTGGTGCGTGCAGATATTGTTAATACAGGATTAAAGATTATTGCTGCGTTTTTAGCCGCGGATGAGTGGCTCATAAAACGGCTGTGTAACAACAATTGGTGCGTGCAGATATTGTTGATACAGGATTAAAGAACAGGATTAAAGAACGGATAAGATTATTGCTGCGTTTTTAGCCGCGGATGAGTGGCTCATAAAACGGCTGTGTAACAACAATT
>NW_013666815.1:137345-140634 GCF_000517525.1 Limulus polyphemus
TTTTTTTTTTCCTTCAGATACAAACTTTTACCTCAAAACTCCGTTATCTCTTGACCTATATGAGATCTAATTAGTTTTCGACTCAAAAGGTCAAACCTTTTCGATTGATGTATTTGACACCGCCCAAGGTCTTGTAGATTAATTTATTCTAATCCTGCCTAAAAGAATTTCAATTTGAGGGTAGGCTGGTAGAGATCTTGATGAGTAATAAAATCGAATTGGGTGTACGCGCGCCCCACATTTGGTATTACTGGCTAATAAAAAGTGGAAACAAAGGTCTCGTAGGATAATTTACTCTAATCCTGCCTAAAAGAATTTCAAGAGCCGCAGCTATTGATGATTCCCTCTTGCATAGGTACGTTTCAGCAAAACAGAGTTAAAAAAAAAAACTGGATAAAAGGCAATAAACTAAGTGCGAGTTCACATGTTTGTGAACTCAGGACGTTTATCTATGAACATATATATATGTTCAAAGTTTACACCCACGTGCATAGAACAAGTATCACTGACGAGTCCTGCAAAATATAATATTGTGGAGACTGAATAACATGTAATTTTTCCCCTTTCTTTAACTCCCCACCCCCTCGTCATTTCCTCTTCCATAAATAAACCGGAAAGCCTGCGGCGGCTTGCTATTGATTAAATAAGTTACAATGAACGAGGGAAAGAGAAGGGGGGGGGGAATAATGAATTATAGCGTATATTTGACACGATATTACCTTTGAATTCTCGGGGGAGGGGGGGGGCTGGACTGCACCACTTGCATCTGTTTCTTCCGATTCGAATTGTTCGTCTATTCAGGTTCTGGAAAATGAGTTACAGAATCAAAGTACTGTATGTGTAATTTAATGTAGTCGTTTGATGTTTTTCAACCCTTTGTACCAAAATTTAGGCCAGCTAATGTGTTTATAATATTTCGATCCGACACTTTATAATGATTTTTATATTAGGCCACCTATATATTTTCTTTTCGAACACTTTATTAATTAAATATTATCCATTAGGCTATTATTCCAATCCTTTTTCAGATAGAAGGTAAATTAGGTTGGCTGTTTAAGTTTAGGTTTTATGGCTTGCAATTAATAGAAAACTTAAATATGGTTGTTTTTTGAATTTCGTGCAAAGTCGTCCCTAATTTAGCAGTGAAAGACTCGAGGGAAGGCAGCTGTTCATCGCTACCCACCGTCAGCTCTTGGGCTAATATTTTACCAATGAATAGTGGGATTGACCATCACATTATAACGCTCCCACGGCTTAAAAGGGCGAGCATGTTTGGTGGGACGGGGATTCGAACCCGCGGCTCCCAGATTCTGAACTTAAATACGCACCACATGGAGAACGTGAAGTATATAACTTAAATTGGTGTTAAATTAAAATGTAATGTTTTAATATTTTACATGCATTGGGTAAACTAATTACTTCAAAAAAACAATTACGGTAAACCTTTTTAAAGAACTGCAAAGTATGGGAGCTTGTACATTTTTGTGCAATTAAATCAAGAAGAGGTATTAATGCACCTTATTTCCATGAAAACAAGTCATTAACATTTTAGATGTCTGTACTTCGCCCTGTAAACTTTGTCTTTATGTTCCTGCTGGAGATCATATGTGTTTATTTTGTCAGCGCGAAAGAAAGGCTGGCGTGATTTTTATCTTTATCATACCGTACTCGTACACAGTTTATTCAGTGCACGTGATATTACAGAGGCCAACTGTAGGGTGGTAAGCACAGAAGAGGAAAGGATTGAATAACGATAATAAATTATCCACCTGGTGGTATGTTTGGGAGGAATATTCCAAAGATGGAATTTTAATGTCGTCCATTTTCTGAAACTTTTTTTTTTTATGTTCTCGGATATGAATAACTTGATAATTACATTAAAAAAGTATATTAATATAGCTTTGTATGATTAGGAATGCACGAATTAATATTGAAGTGTGTTAAAAAATAAAAAAAGTTTAATTATCAATCACTAATTTTTATTTATGTGTGTTTTATACTAATTATCAGATCAAAGTTTCGGTCACCATTTAATCTCAAGGACACCGTCCATCGAAGCAAAAGCGTGAACTATAAAAAAACAACAAAAAACTGAAGGTTCTATAAATATCAGAATAGTTTTCTTTCCAGACAAACTTTTAGTAGGAGTAATTTCTACCATTCACGTTTATGTGTTGTCGGAACTTCCTTTGTTGTTGTTGTCAACGTGACATAGGTTTTTACTCTGTTGGTAAACGAAACGCAGTTGATTACACGATAGGACTGCGTGACGCTATTTAAAAATATCCGATAGCCATCCATATACAAATAATATTTCGGTCGTCTGTCTCAAGAATAATGGCTGAACTAACTCATCGTATTATTACGTAAAAATAGTTTTACAATGGCGAAGAACATCATTGTTGTAATGTTTATTAATATACAGCCGATACTGATTGGCCCTTTACTGAAACTGGATTATTTTCCTTTTTATCGCAGAAATAAAAAGATAAAATTTGTTTTAGAAATTCAGAAGGCGGTACTTCTTTCCCATATATATAAAAACGAGTTGTATTTCATATTGCAGCTATGATAAATAATACGCCTTCAATGAATGAACCATCGTAATTCTGTTTGATTCAAAAAATGTGATGGCATGAGTTATTTACTCAGCTAATCTCCCAAAGAAAATAAAATGATGCAATATACATATATATTGAAGAGGTTTTCATTTCTGAATCATAAAAAAAAAATAATAATAATTAAGTAAAGCTTGTGATTTAAATAACTGTGGTTACGTTTAGTCATGTTTCCTCATTGTTAATTCCTGTAAGAAAGAAATGATAAAAGTTACACATACCTTGTGTTTTTTAGAAAAACGAATTACACTGATTTTATTGCGTGTATGAAACACGATGACGTACTAAGTAGGTTTGAATCGTGATATTACAGTTGCGAAAGTCAATCCTGCTTGTTGGTTAAGAGTTACCGCATAATAGAGGCGGGTGCAGTTGACTGGTTCCCCCCCCCCTCTAAACTAGGACTGGCTTTACGTAACCGGTAGATGTCTCTGGTATGATAATTTCGATCGTTTGAACGAATAATTCTAATTCATATATAGTGATATTTTGGAATGTTTAACTCTGCTGAAGTATGAGAAGAAATATATAAAATATATCTATATAAATATAATAGTTCTGTCTCGTCGTGTGTCTATGTAACTACTTCGCAGAGTGCGGGTGGATCTTCACACACTATTGGTTTTGTAGGTTCATTAGGTCCATGCGGGGATACATATAAATTTCAGTTT
>NW_013666815.1:141462-150748 GCF_000517525.1 Limulus polyphemus
AAAATGTCTCACGGAAACTGTTCAGTTGAGGATTTACATTACATAGCGTGTAGAATGTTTTCTAATTTGTATATGTGTGTTAATCTGGTCAGACTAAAAATGTCTCACGGAAACTGTTCAGTTGAGGATTTACATTACATAGCGTGTAGAATGTTTTCTAATTTGTATATATGTGTTAATCTGGTCAGACTAAAAATGTCTCACGGAAACTGTTCAGTTGAGGATTTACATTACATAGCGTGTAGAATGTTTTCTAATTTGTATATGTGTGTTAATCTGGTCAGACTAAAAATGTCTCACGGAAACTGTCCAGTTGAGGATTTACAACAGTATAGCTTGTAGAATGTTTTCTAATTTGTATATGTGTGTTAATCTGGTCAGACAAAATTTATCACGGAAACTGTCCAGTTGAGGATTTACATTACATAGCGTGTAGAATGTTTTCTAATTTGTATATGTGTGTTAATCTGGTCAGACTAAAAATGTCTCACGGAAACTGTCCAGTTGAGGATTTACATCACATAGCTTGTAGAATGTTTTCGTCAAGGATTTTTGGGCCCGGCATGGTCAGGTGGTTAGGGCGCTCGACTCGCAATCTGAGGGTTGCGGGTTCGAATTCCCGTCCAACTCTTGGGCTACTCTTTTACCAACGAATAGTGGGATTGACCGTCACATTATAACGCCCCCACGGCTGAAAGGGCGAGCATGTTTGGTGGCGGTGGGTGGTGATGACTAGCTGCCTTCCCTCTAGTCTTACACTGCTAAATTAGGGACGGCTAGCGCAGATAGCCCTCGTGTAGCTTTGCGCGAAATTCCAAAACAAAAAAAAAACAAAAGGATTTTATGAAATTTATAAATCGATTGTTGGTAATCATTGGTTTTATTGCTCACATTATAATTCTTTTGAAAGAGTAACACATACATTAAATGTTGTTGTTGTTACCACTCTATTTTAGCCTTAATATATGTCATCATTGTGGTTTTTCCTGGCATACTTGGGTAAATCACTATCTTGTCATCTTCCGTCAGAAGAATGTGTTTCAGGATTTCTACAGCACGAGAAAAGCGTGGTCAATTTTAACATGACCTCCACTTTTATCACGTATCATTAATCTTCAGTCATGCGTTTAATAAACCTAACATATGCATTAGGTTGGTTACGTATTGTAATTAGAGCTTTTACTGCTATCAAATATTGATATTATTAAAAAAAAAAGATTAAAGGAACTCGTTTTTGTCATTGTTTTCAATTTCTATAGGTCTTGAAGAAACATACAATTTAGATGTTTGGTTTGACATCAATCGAATTACAGTCTTCAGGAAGTACTAATTCTCTTAAAACAAGAAGCCTGAAAACCAGTTCCAAGATCTGTCAAACATTTATTAGGCAAAATAGAACCTTATTTAATATCCATGTTAACACTAACTTTTACGTCTGCGAGAAATACGTATTAAAACGTGGGACTTGTAAATTCAAAAAATGAAGTAAGATGAAATTTTAATTTATTTTTTCTGTGTAATTACCCAGTCTTCAAGTTTTAAAAATTAAATTGCACTAAATTAAAATTAAATTATTTTTTTCAAGAAATGCGGGATAATGTTTTAATAGATAAATTTAATTCTCGTCCTATTATTCGGTCTTCAAGAAATGCTGATTTCATTAAAAATTAAGTTGTAGCTTCAAAACTTTTTCAGTAAGAGCTTAGTGAACAAAAGATGTTTAATTTAAAAGTTTTGTGATAATATTTATGGATACATAAGACTGGTTTAATGTAAGATATAAATTAAACTTGTTTCATAATTTTTTTACCTAATTTAGATACTTCCTCTTAAACGTAACGAAAAACAGTATTCTCTATTAAACTTTTGACAAACTATTCATAACGAGTTTTTTTTTTTCTTTTGAAAATGTTATTATTTCACGAAGCTTTACTAATTACACAATTTTATTTAAAGTGTTCGTGAAGAAAGTACTTTAATTATTTAATATTATGACTTATTTGATGTCAACTTGTATTCCCTCTTCTCGCTCGGTATAATACTTTCATATTTTTTTTTGGTCGGAACTTGGGGGGGGGGGTTCGTTGTTCCTTGTCACATAATTCATATAACTAGTCGTATAAACAGGCTGTTTTCTTGATTACAGTAATTGTTGTTGTTGTTGGGGGCTTGTTACAGTTGCTCGGCTTTTGTAAGTAACAGGTTGAACACGTTAACCTTCTATTATCATTGACGAAAGTAGTTTTTATTTGGATTACAATTTAATTAAACTTACTGATATTCATTAAAACGCTTTAAGTAAGGACTTCACGAATGTGATGTAATATTTATTTTTAGATTTTTCCAATTTTAACACAACAAAGTTATACTCACGAAATTTATTTTAGTATTTAAATTTCAGTTTGTTGCTGTTCCGTGAGGAAGATAGAAAACTATAACCTAGATAATAATAATAACAAAAAGATTAAAGTTTTGATGACGTCACCTGCACCTCAATAATACTTTAATACTTTTTTTTATCACTCTCGTTCACAGCGAGCGAATGATATAAAACTTTAAAAAAAAAGGTTTATCGGAATAGCTGCCCCGATTTTGTTTTTTAGCATAATGCGTTTTTTAAAGTTGTTTTTATTTTATAAAACTAGCAGTTTCTACGTTGTATCGTCACTTTTAATACGGTTTTAGAATGTTATTTAGCCAAATTTCAAGTAGTCTATTCAGTCTTGTAAGATTTACGCAGTGTATCTAGATTAATTTCACTGAACTTTATAGGCCTTTGATTTAGACATTTAATAGATGAACTTTGTGAAATAGATAAACGTAGTTAAAAAGAAATGCAGAGATGTAATGTTTCGGAAATTGTTTGAACTTTCAGTACACATACCTATTATTACAAAAAGAATCTGCTGGCAGACCCAATTTTTTTTAGGAAAAAATCGGAGAACAATTTTTTTTTGAAATAGGCCTAAGGAGTAATTGCCTTCCCAAAGAATCACTTAAAAAAAAATTCGAGAAACTTTTTTTTTAATAGATATAAGGATTAGTTGACTTCCCAACGGATCACTAAAAAAAATCCTTAATCGTGCTTTTCATGTCAAAAGTTGGTAAATCCCTCGAATTTTTGAATCATATAAAGAAAATCCAAACAGCGAATAAAAATCTTAGAACATCCCGTCGAATGTACTTGTATCCGTGCTAAACTATAAGACAGGATCAATAAACGGTTTTCTCTTTTCTTCGCATGCCAATGCCAATTTCCTTGTAAGATGTTGCGTGTAATTATATTGCCAGGGAAACGGATATTCTACTCAAACAATTGCAAAGATTTTACAAATTCCAGGTACTTTTTTTTTTTTTTTTTTTTGGATAAATGTGCGATATAAAACACTTACCTTGCATTTATATTATGTAGAAAATTGGAAATAAAAGCTTTAAGACTTAAATCTAAAAGACTTAAGCATTCATACTTTCGTGTCATTATTATATACACTGGTAAAGATGTAAATATAATTGTTAGTTGGCGGATTAATCTTTTTAGAATATTTGTTGTCAAGCGCGAAGCTAAACATTAATATCTCTGTGCTGAACTCACCGAGGTGATCGAACCTAGAATTTTATAGTTTTTAAACCTTGTCTCTTTTTGAATGTCTACAGTAGTAAAAGTTATTTTTGTAGCGCTTCTGTTACCGATGGAAGGCTACTTTAAGAGGAGAAAAAAATGAAATTCAATGGAATCCTGAAAGAAACAGACAGACAGACACACGCGCGCGCGCACACACGTCTATTTACTAGACGTAGTACAATTCCGCCATTTTTAACAGATGAAATATTTCGTTACACAAGAAATCGGTAAACAGAAGTAATAAATGTAAACCCTTAAGGTTAAAAAAATTAATACGTATAGAAAAAAAATCGAATTAATCTTTAGAAAATAACATCCATCTGTAATTACTACCGTTTACCTTTCGACTGAGAGATGTGTTTTTAACTTCTTATGTTTCTAGTAAATATGCAAGCAGCGAAAATGAATTTATTTTATGGATTTTTTAACACGCGAAGTAATAGAGCGATATCTTGAACTTTTAACGTTTGTTTACTTACACGTAGGTTTTAAATCGACACCGGAATGACCTGTAATATTCACATTTGGGTGTGGTCTCTGAAAAACTCGAGTTAATGTAGCTTATAATTATCTTATCTATAATAGTGTTCTTTTGTTGTGCCATTCCTGTCTCACATTCGATAATTACGCCTTTACCGATTCCCGAACATATCATTTCGCTAACACTTGAAAAGCGAGACATCTACCTGTTAAAAAAACAACTATCACAGCAATCAAAGAAAATTTACCGATCGATTTAGAGAACAATTTTCACTTTTATTTTTTCAACTTAATCCTCTCACTCTTTATCAACCCATTGTTTTATTTTTAGTGTTGTTACGAGATGAGGAGAAAAGGCTGTTAGGCTTATTAAAAATTGAATGAAATGTAGTGCAAGTTTAAGACTGCAACCAAAATAACTAGATTCGTCTGGTTTTACTAAAGAGCTATGGGAATCGTTTTTATAATGACACGAAATGCTGTTATCGGCTGAAAACATATAATTTAATTTTCGTGTAGAAGACGAATATAAATAGGTAGAGGTAAATTGATATATTTTTTTCATAATGTTTAATAGAATTTTTAATTTGTTTTTGTTTTAAGTGCAGATCTGCACTGCACCCAACGCGGGTAGCGAACCCAGATTTTTAACGTTACAATGTCCTCAGCCTTAGGGAGGTGGATGGATCTAACCTCTTATTTTATTATGTGACTAACTAACTGTTCCAGAAAGTCGTTTGTTTTATAGTCTACAAATTCTCATCTCTTTATATTAAAATTGTACCTACTGTCTGAACTGCTTTGTTTCTAAGAGAGAGAGAGATTGCGAGAAGTAATTCAATTACAAGAAACACCTGTTTTTCATGTGGGTCCATTATCGCTTCTTGGAAAGAAGAGATTTGAAAGCGAAATTTATAGTTGCTGGAAAAAGTTCGGTATGAATAAAAGACTAAATATAGTGTTCAAGGTACGTAAACTATCAGTGTTTTACGATCGCACTTATAAATGTGTTATTCTAAACATAGAGGAACATGTATATTCATATTCTTCGAATCAATGGCTGTTGTCTCATTTCTTAGAACTAGTTATCATCGCTACATACTCTCCGAACCAATGACTATCGGTCGATATCCTCAGTTCCGATGATTATCATTACTTAACCTTATTCTTTCAGCTAGTGATTATCGTTTCATGGCCATATTCTCAAACTAAATGGTTATAGATCAATATTATCAAGTTACATATAACTATCGGTTCATACTAATATCATTAGTATCGATTACTGTCATTTTATAACTGTAATCTCGAGACCGTTAAACTTCTTTATTGTTAGTTTATTGTTGAATTGTCACTCTTAAACCAAAATAATTTGTTATTGTTGTTCCAAATACTGAACCGTAGACTTGATTCTTTTTTTTTCAATTTACATCCGTCTCTCGTTTTTAATTTTAAAAACTCATTCAAATTTCATTCACGAAGCCTGAATTTTTAACCTTCAGTTTACTCTTTATTGGCGCTCACCTCAATTTGTTATCCTACATTTCCATAATAGAGTTATTATATTTCACAGACCGAAAAGAAAACAACAAAAAAATTGAATGACGTAAGACGTTAATGCAGATTCAAACCGTCAGGGATTTAGTACAACTTTACCAATTATTGCAACTGTCTTTTGATGCTGAATGTAAGGACTAAATTAAATTTGAATTTAGTTTTACTTCTTATTAATTTTGTTTTACCTTATAGTTTCCTTTAAATATGACACAATAAACTGGCCTTCATCTCCGATTGTTCACATTTATTAACTGTAGCACGTAGAAGTAAGGAAAAAAAAAAGACAACTACTTTTTAATTCGTCTTTCCGAGAAGCCGAAGGAAGGGCACAGCCTCTGTTTTTGAGGAGTGGCAGTGTGCGGAATAAAAATTGCCTGATTAACGTTCTATGGGGAGTTAGCTACAATTTGTTAGAAGAAAATAAAATGATCATTACTTTTATTTATTCATTTATTTATTTTTTGGGGAAAACTTAAATCCACATAATTTGTCATGAGAACGTCGACGTTATAAATAGTATATATTATTTTTATTGTCCATTGCATTCTTACATTTAATGTAGTAGACAAAAGAGGGGCGGGGGAAGAACTCGTTTGAGGTGTTCATATTAATATTTTTATATTTACTCTATCTCTCACCAGGATCCGGCCTGAGGATCGAAAGGTCCAAAGTTTGAAACGTGATGCTGCTGACCGTGCTTCGCACTTTCAGCTATGAGGATGGCATAGAAGGTGTTAATCAATCCCGTTATTCTGTTCAAAGATACCGAACAAGGATCTTGTGGCGGCGGGTGTTGTTGGCTAATTGGCTTCCCTTTGAGTAGTAGTTCAAAACTAGGGATGGCTATAGCTGAACTCTAGGGGGTCTCTGATCTAACCGTTTAGCCCACGTACTTATTAAGTTGTCATTAGAATTGAAAATTCCTATTCTTTAAGAATTGCGAGTAACCTTTTTCTAAGGTTTATACCATGATGCCTACTCACTCTCTAAAACGTGCATTGTGAAGCTTAGATTGTCTGTCTATTGGCTTTTACGAAGATGACTATACATATTAATAACAGTTACCCGAGAAGTAAAAAAAAATAAAACTTTGGACAGATGTCGCATTTATAGCTAAAGTCAACCACTTTTCTTAAATTGATAGCGAAATTGTGATTTTGTAACGATTGGCGCCTCATGAACGAAAGAACGACGACGCAGATGAAGTGGACTTCCATTGTTGGTGTAACAGACAGCCGTGATGTTCTCGTGATGGATTGATCTAACGATTGCTTGCACTCTCTCTGAAAAGGCGGCTGAAGTTGCTTCAGTGAATCCGCAAGCAGTGAGTACGAGTGTCACTGTTTCTGCTGGCGGGGATATGGAAGGGGAGCGAGGACTTTATTTAATGTTGATTTTATTAACATTATTGGTTACTATGGTTAGAATATGTTGCATGTTTAGTACCTCTGTTTTTTTATTATTTTCTTTTATTATATTTGTATTATCAAGAGTATTTTGAATCTTTAGCTTAATATATGGATTTAGGACAAACCCAAATCTCCTGAACTGACAGAATCTTGTGAGATACTTTTGGGGTAACGGCCGAAAATATCGATAAGAGCGAGGGTAATGATCTGATGAAACAGTCAGTGCATTCTGGTCTTTATAAGTAACAACGAAAGAATAGTATACTTAATTAGCGATACCCAGTACCGTGTTTGATTTTTAGTTATGATCTTTGTAGCTTACTTGCTTTGCTCAGAAGTTAATATTAGTTAATTTGTACGTACACAAATTCGAACGTTTTGAAAATAAAAAACGAAATAAGCAAATATATATCAAATTTAATGTGGCGAGAAATAGCGATACAATTCGTAAATTATTATTTTTACAGAATAATGTAGTTCCTAATCAATTAATCGTAATTTACAGGGGGGGGGGGCGTGTCTCCTAATCTTTTTTTTTTTCTCGTAAGAGGACCCTCATATTTTAATAACAATAATACATATTAGTCTTGCTCCAATTATAGCAACAGTTACGCCCCCTTAGTTATAAAAACATAGATAAAATAATAATAAAAACGTGGGGTGCACAGTCTGAAGAACTGTTCTGTGTTCCCCACTTCTTATTTCAATAAAGTAACTAATTGTCAACATACAAACAAGGGGGTTAATCTCGGAAATTAAGGAATGAAGTGTCGCGTTCAGTTTTAGAACTGTAAATGATAACTTAATTTAATTAAAAAGTTACTTTCATATAAACTTGCTTTTAAGTTAGAGACGCAAATTTTCTTAGCACAAAGGTCCTCTTGGTTGTAACTAAGAATCGTTTGTGGTCTTCCCAGAAAATAAGAAGACAAAAAATAGAAACCAAAACTTAAAACCTGGTGGTGATCTAGTCTTTAATCCTGTGTAGTAATACTTCTGGCAGAAATTTCAAAGTTGTAATGCTATTATAACATTACCCGGATGGCACTGACACAGACTCACACAGCGCTGGTTACGTCAGCTAGAGAAAAAATATCCACGAAGGAAAAGCTTTAATCGTGACGCGTTACAGAAATAAGATAAAAACATATTGCGTGGGGATGTAGTCTAATGAACCACAAGGCTCTTATAGTAACTTTTTTTTAAAGGAATAATAGTAAGTATTAAGATGAATTGTAATTAGATTTTGTTTTAAAACTTTATTATTGTATTACACGTAGCGTTTCAGATTCTTTACTTAAGGGTATTGCTGACAACTAATGACGTATTTGTGTCGTCTTACGGAATGTTATCGTCACATTTCAGCAATATTTCTATGAATTTATATTTGAGAACCATCAAACTTTGCTAGCTGTTTATCCTTAAGTCTAAGGTTCGCGTCGCGATGTTGTTTAACTGCTGGTGTAATATAGGAATGACAGTCAAATTTGTTATTCGGTTCCAGTCCGAACAAACCCTCTTATTGGTGCATGCTGCTGACTCTAGCGACCTCTATCTCTGGTCAAAATTAGAGACGGCTACACCTGAACTTTATATAGAAGGTCTCTGACCTGGCCGTTTTGGCCAGTGTGCATATAAGGTGCAATTCAGGTAATGCCGATTGAAAAACAATTACGATTCACTTTTCGCAAGGTGTTAACTTTAGAAATATCAATAAGTGGTGTACCTTTAAAGATGCCCTGACGCCACCAGGGCATATTTACATTGTAGACAGCGCATCGTTCTGATCCCTTTTTACGTATATATGCAGAACCTGCTTGACGTAGTGACCAAAGAAAGCTGTAGATGTTCTGGCATTGCAGTGCACATTATTTACATCAAAACAAAGGTATTGTGCAGACAGCTAGCCAGGTTACATTTTTTTTCCCTTTTAATCATACACACTAGATAATGTACTTAATTACGTATTACCACGTGGTTCGTCGATTGTTTTCGCTCTTCACGCTTTATTTTGCGCTTCATTTCCTTTAGAGGTCGATAATTTTTCATAGCTTGTTCAAGCATCGGTTAGGCACGTGCCCTACCAGGCCCAACGTTGGCTACATCACTGATATATATCATTTGTATTTACCGATTCAATGAAGATTTGTCGAAATGGACACTTGTTACTTCTCGATCTGTAACACTGTTGTTAAGATTTCCAAGTGGACGCTTGTTACTT
>NW_013666815.1:151682-153789 GCF_000517525.1 Limulus polyphemus
TAACTTAATTTTCTCTTCACATTAAAGACTGGGCGTGACCTAGTGGTTAATTATCACATTACCGCAAAATCGTGATCCGCATTTTTGGTTCATTGGTGTGCTTTAAGAATGTCGTGTTGGCGGCGGGTGCTATTAGTTAGCTGCTTTAAGGACGGCGTTGCTTAGATAGCCCTTCGTGTAGCTTTGAGCGAAAGTCTCAATCAAATTGCGCAATTAACTTTAAAAGGATTTTTGTCGCGTCAAAAATTTCGGCACCACGTCCGTTACTCACTCTGTAAAAATGAAATATTAGAAATTACTTTGAAAATGTCTGTAATAACGATATGTTGCAAAAAACAAACAAACTCTTTTTTCGACTAACACTACCTAACTTAAGAGTGATCCTATTTATTAAAACTTAACATAATTTCGAATGTTTTTGTAGGCCCGTTTTTGATTTGAATAAAAATCACAAAATGTATACATAATAATCCCTATGAATGACCACCTTCGTGTGAAAATAATTATCTCCAAGGCATTTTTTTTGGGTACTTTTTTTTAATCATTATTTGTATCTTAACTCTGTGATTCCCCATAATCCTCTCCACTCACACTCTGGATTCCACTGGGGACCTAAGTGGTCCCCAGACCCCCTCGCTCAATCAGGTCTTAATGGCCAATAATTTGATACATTTCAAAAAGATTTACCTCAAAACTACAAGTTAATATTGGAAGTTAATTAGCTGCTGTATAATCGTAAATTTATACAAAGTAAGAAGAACTGATTGGTTGAATTTATGACTAAAGAAGAAGGAATAAACACCTTAAATTGATGCTTTTTTTTATTATTATTGAAATGTTTCACTGTAAACGCCTCACCGACACCACTTTTTCTCTCCACCCTACAAGTTATGGGTGTTTTCGTTAAAATTTTCTATTGTGTACTCCTCCGCACCCTATTTGGCATAGCGCTCTAAACTATGCAACGCCCCCTATTGAGTAAATAAACAGAGAATGTAATTTATTTCCTCCAGGGTATTGGACTTGTAATAATGATGAAGCTTTATCGTTATGGTTTGAGCCTAATAAAGTAGTTAAAAGCCTTTGGCATATGTACAAGAAAATGTAAATCATTATTCAAATATATTAACTCCTCCTAAATGAGTGGGGGGGGGGATGAATATTCGATAAACATTCCGCCTAGTATCTAATGTTGAACTGGCCCTTCGATAATATATTTTGTCTTCCAAATATTCAAGTCATGGTAGCGGGTTAATTGTGTGGGCTGATTCGATCAAAAACTAAAAATATCTAATAGGGACAGCAGTTAGAAAAGAGTTTCAGCTAAGTTACTTTGAATAATAACATCATTAGGTTCCATATTTTAATCACTTGTGTCGGATTGATAGTATAATTTTGTAGTAATTACTATCCGAGTTTGGAATTTTTCTTGTCGTATTGGTGTCTATTTATATATTATACATATCTTTTACGATAAAAAAATTCTGTGAGATAACCTTCACTTTTATAAAAAAAATTTCAGTTTCATAACAATGTATTTTGCGGTAAGAAACTTCTATGCGATAATTTTTAGTTTTATAACCAAACTATACATGACATATAATTCTAATTACAGACCCGGGTTTTCATGTTAAAGTGGGTCAGTTTACATACATTTCGGAGGGAATCGCGGAAGGAAGGGAGTGAATGGATTGGAGCGGGGGGGGGGGTTGCGTGGCATTCTGAAACACAAATCCCATAATGTCTTGATTCAAAGAGTGAAACAGTTTATCTAAAAACGTGCAAGAATTGTTGTTTGTCGTTGTTGTAACAAGTAGCATACTGTGTTTCTTATGTCGTTGGTATATCGAGCCAAACACGACGTCGGCAATGGATATGTCGGATACAGTGTTGTTGAAATACTGTTATACACTCTTCGTCTTGAAAAATCCTAGAGGAACTGAATAAAGAATTCAGAGTTAAAAATAATAAGCCTGTTACTAATGTCATAAAACATGTCATTAATTATAATCATGCCTCGACAGCTTAGGAAAAGATGTAGCTAATGATCATATATATATATATATATATATATATATATATACACACTCGTACTAATTATATACTA
>NW_013666815.1:154776-156954 GCF_000517525.1 Limulus polyphemus
CTCGTAGAATGGCTGAGGTTTTTCAACTTCAAACTTTTGCTCGTAGCCCCCGTCATTTCTTGACCGATTTGAGATCTAATAAGTTTTCGATTCAGGAGGTCAAACCCTTTACGTTGATGTATTTGACCACGCCTAAGATCGCATATATTAACTTGCTCTAATCCTGCCTCAAATAATTTCAGTTTGAGGGTAGGCTCGTAGAGATCCTGATGAGGAATAAAATCGAATCGGGTATACGCCTGGTATTGCTGGAGCATAAAAATATAGCTAATAAATAAAAAAACAAAACAAAGGTATCGTAAATTAATTTACTCTAAACCCTGCCTAAAACAATTTCAAGTGCCGCGGATTCCCTCTTGTTTACATTTTAAGTTTTACTGGAACGAACTTTAATTAATTACCTTCATGTATTTATATGTGGACCCGGAGTGCACAAAGTCTAGAGAAAGAAGCCGCAAAAACAAAGCACTTCTACTTGTACCGTTCAGTTAAAAAAGTAGTTTTCTGTCATGCTTTATTTCTGTAGTAATACACGTATATACGCTCTTTTGATCCAAATTGATATTGACTATGGATTATTTTTTAAACGTGCTGTGTTATTGACAGCTGAGATATGTGGTCCCTTCGGCCTCTTCTCCACCTAATAAAACATGATTCGAAATTTGCCAGCGACCCCATACTTTTGCAGCTCTAACTAATATGTATTAAAAGTCGTCTGGTACGTAACTTTTATTTTAAGTAACGTTTGTATTGCAACAGTAGCCTTACAAACAACTTGTTGATTTCAGGAGGGCCTTGTATGAAATGTTTTTATTCTAACAGTGGTCTTGCTGACAGTATTTTTCGTAGTTTTTTTTTGTACTGACAATATGGTATCAGAAATTTAGATTTATGGTCTTTGAATTTTTTTATTGGCGATATGGTTTTTAAGATTTTATATTTATTGACTGTGATATTTGAGGTTGTAGTGTCGTAATGACAGTGTGTTCTTTAAGGTAATTGTTTTTTATTTACTGTGAGTATTTTGTTTACTGATCATAACCGTCTTGAGGTTCTTCTTGGTTGTTGTTTTACTAACATCATCATGGCTTTTGAGGCAACGCTTTTATCATTTAGTATATGTACCGAATTTGTTCCTTTTTATCGGTATGGAACAGGATTCTCAGAATTATTTTATAACCCCCCACTTAATGCATTTAGGCTAATCTTTGCTATCGCAGCAAAAGGGCTTGATGATATATAATAATCATTCAGTAAAATTAATTGATATTGTTCAGTATTGATGTAATATTTGGGAGCAACTGTACGGCAATTAGTGTATAAGAAGGTTTTTTTGTTTTTTTCCATCGTCATCTTTCCACTTCACTACATTAAACCATTTGGTATTGTTGGGCATAGGCGGGGGTCAAGAGGAACAATTGTCCCAAAATTCTGGCCCAAATAATTTTTCGGGTAAAAATCACTCAAACTATTCGAACAAAAGCTCCGTACGTATCTATAACTTATATTTGCAAATTGATTATGCCTTTTCAGAAAATATATTACTCACACGTGACATGGAAGTCATTGGAACCATTTTTTTCAAAGCGACGTTAAGCCTTATAGTACATGATTTTAAGGTCGATTTTATATTTTCCGATAAAACTTTCTTGCCCCTCCCCGGTCCAAATCAAATTCCTACGCCATGTTGTTGGGTTTCACGCAAAGCTATTCAAGGGCTAGCTGCGCTACCCTTCCCTAATTGTGAAGTGATAAAGGGAAGGCAGGTGGTCAGCGCCATCCACCACCAACTCTCGGGCCTACTCTAATAGAATAGTGAGATTTGACCATCATTGACCAGCACCCATGACCTCAAAATGCGGAGCGCGATGTTTTGGGGGCGGTAACCACGGATCCACAGTCCGCCACGTTAAATAATAGGCCACGCTCGGCCCTTAAGCCATTTGAACAGTAATTATTTGAAAGATTTGTTTCAAATGCATAAAGCTGTGTTGGTAGAGTGAACCTCGTTTTATGAGTTTAAAAAAAATACAAAAACGAATAATCCATTTTAAACAGATAGCTAGCTAGCCGAAAAAACGGATGGATAGGTAGGTTGAATGTTTCTTAAAGTAGTTTTTTTTACTACGTTACGTGTTGTATTTTTTAATATTTTAAATTTAGTTCAGTAGATTGTAG
>NW_013666815.1:157901-168596 GCF_000517525.1 Limulus polyphemus
TGGATAGGTAGGTTGAATGTTTCTTAGAGTTTTTTTTTTACTACGTTACGTGTTGATTTTTTTAATATTTTAAATTGTTCAGAGATTGAGACATTGCTTATTTTAATGATTGGTTGTTCTGAAAACAACTTCACCAAACATCGTGCCTAATTCTTGTGCTTAATGGCTTTGTACACATACCAACAGAATCGAGGTAACTTCACGTAGACGTTCCACTTTAAGCAAATTGTAAGTACTCATTTCGGAATTCAAATAATAACCCAGTCACGTGATCTGCAGCATTATAAGCATTTCAAATCAATTACTTGAACACGTACCCTTTATCTCACTGGTGACTTTGTTGATGGGCATCGGGGAATGAGTTTAATCAATCTAATATATACAAATTTATGTATTTAATTTCTCCGTAGTTTCATTTAAGTTTGTTTTGGCTCCTGTAGCAGTTGATAATAAATGTTTATAACTTTCAGCAATTACCTTACAAGTAATTAAACCGGCGATAATTTCATAAGATGTTGTAATTTATTCAGCACACACGTGGTGAACGTGAAATACAAATAAATAGTTATATTTGTTACTCCCTCTTCCAGTGTTGCTGAAATATCGGCTTTTGGTTAAATGACAATATATAAATTTTAAGATACTGTTTAACACGATTAATTATAGTACTATTTATGATTTAACCATAGTCGGTTAACATTGGTCATACCACTTATTATTTCAAATAATCAGTTAACATTTAGCAATTAAACATAACGATTTAAAATTTACGCCAAAGAAGTATAACATTTAACCATAACTATTACGCTGTTCATTTTAGTTTCCCAATATTTAAACGCACGTAATTAACGTTTAATCATAGTTAATTTAACATTTGCTTTGTTATTTATTACCCGGTCGTGTTTGAGCATTTTTGCCATTTTTTTTCATGATAAATAAGAAATATTTATTGATAAATCGGTATTTTTTATTCTGTTGCGTATTTGTGACATATGTTTTTACGTCATAATATTTCGTTTTGTAAGATTTTGAATTTTGAAGAAAAATATGCGTTTTTTACATAACACAATATTGGCCTAACTTTTTGTGAAGGATATTTGAGGAAGCGTTTTACAGACTGATGCTAAAGGTGCGGAGCAAAACATAGGCCTAACTTTTTGTACAGCATTCTTAACAAGATTGCTTTTGTAATTTGTTCATTGGGAAGTTTTATTGTAAATATTTTTGTTGTTTCTGACGAATACATCTTGGTCGTAAGAACACTTATTTAAATCCTTTTCTGAGTTAACTATTTATTAACCATACTTTTATTTATAGGTAATTGTCTAAAAATAATTTTGTTTCTTTTTTAAACGTGAGTAAATTGTATCGAAATAATAGGCCCAGTTGACGTTGGTAATAACTGTTGTCTTGTCTTAGGCCTTTTTCAAAGTTGTATGCCTACTATCTTTTATATCTGTGATTTGTTTGTTTATTTATTTATTCTATAAGTATTTTGCAATAATTTTGCAGGTGGCGTTAACAATGACAAAGAGTCCTCGATTTTGGTCCTTTCTTATGCCCGCTACTGTCGCTATCGCGCCATTTTGACGCGACTGAACGGCCTAAATGACAAGTGGCTTAAAAACGCACTAGTGGTGGCCTTAGGAGGCGTCAGCTTGCCTAATCGGAGAACAAAAGTCCTTTTCTGCCGAGACACGTTTGATCACGATGCTCTTGCGAACAATGACTCTAACTGCGATCATTTAGGTAAGTAGCATTGCTTTATTTTACACTTATATTCATGCAACGAAAATAACCCCAGGAACTATAATACGAAATACTGAGCCACTAACGATAATTTCTGGGGATATATGTCGTTATTTTATTTGCATTAATAGAAATGTCTAGTAGTAGTAAGGAACTCCAATTTGCGTTTAAAAGTAAGTGAAGAATATTTTTTATTTTATTTGAAGTTACACAACTGGAACAGGTGCATGCTTGAGGCCATGTATCAAAAAGTTAACGAAAGTTTCAATGCAATACGTTTCATACTTGTCTGATTATTTTGACGTAACCATTAAATATAAGAAACAGAAAAAAGTTACAATAATAATTAAAACTCTTACTACCATACTTATTTGGTTGTTTAACCAAATTATGTTTTTGTATTATTGTATTTCTAAACAAATTTGCTGGAGAAGCAGCGAGCAAAATATTTTAATCTTAAAACGTTTCCAATTTAATGAAGCGAAAAATATCAAGTCGAATATAATGAAACAAAATGCTTGTTTGAGTTACTTGTAATTACGTTAGAAGAATTTAAGAATTATTTTAATATATTAAATTCAAATGCAGTGGATTTTTTTAAAGCAAAGCAGAACAGTTGAGCCACAAGTAATATAGTTTCTATCAGAGACAAGTGTAAAGTTCAAACTGATTTTATTCTCAGCATTTCTTCAAATTTGTAATTTTCTCAGCAATAAGTAAAAGATTGGAGTGGCGATTTACTGTCAAACAATAATTTTGTAAGGCCGAAATAACTGTTTTTAATTCCTTAAGTATGTGAATTTAGCGAGTTAAGTTGATTAACTCTTTGTCTCTAGTAAATTATCGACTGATGTCCGAGTCATCAGTTAATCCTAAAGTAACCTCGTTGAAACTATGTGGAAAATAACCTGTTTCTAGGAGTGGAAATAAAAATCAAAAATGCCTGACAAGTCGCACAGAAGTTGGGGGCATTTTGGAAATTTAAATAATTTGTACAGGAAATGGAGAGAAAAACAACGAAATGGCCATAAATTTACAGAAGTCACAGGGTTGTTTGACAGAAAAATTGAAAAATGTAACCAGGTAAGTAACTGGAGTGTTACGAGAGGACATGAAAGAAAATTACCGAAGGTTTACATAAAAATATAATAAGCAGTAAGTAAAATAACACAAATGCTATAGACTGCTAAGGGCAAATGGTCGCCATTGTTTGAGATATTGATAGAGTATTGTTGAAGAAGCCACAAATAAGATGGACGAGAAATTTGATTATGTACAGAATAAGAAGTTATAATTATTTGAAAACTTTTAAAGTAACCACAGTACATGAGATGTTGATGGGGAGGTTGCCACACAACAAAGGAATTTAGATGAACTATCTACAAAGAAAGGAAACAGTACTATTAAAAGACAACATCACGAGAGCCAATATTCTACCAAAGTCAGAAAGCTTAGGTTTCAAACTGTAACTAACAATTATGTGTATGTGTGTGAAGGAAACAAAGTAAAAACGAGAAAACGACTTCCGTGTTCTTACAGATAGCTTTTGTTTGTTTGTTAAGAATTTCGCGCAAAACTACACGAGGGCTATCTGCGTTAGCCGTCCCTAATTTAGCAGTGTAAGACTAGAGGGAAGGCAGCTAGCTAGTCATCACCACCCACCGCCAACTCTTGGGCTACTCTTTTATCAACGAATAGTGGGATTGACCGTCACGTTATAACGCCCCCACGGCTGAAAGGGCCAGCATGTTTGGTGTGACGGGGATTCGAACCCGTGACCCGCAGATTGCGAGTCGAGCACCCTAACCACCTGGCCATGCCTGTAGATAGCTACAACCATTCTGTTAATACGGACTGTCCTTCAAAATGTTATGGAAATATTACTATTTCTTGGTCAAACGTAGTTTTGTACTGATAATTTGACCTTATCTTGAAATAATCACATTTCGAACGAGACTTAGATCGGCTATGTTACATAATTCATGTTAACGAAAATGAACGATAGTCTAAGTCTTACTTTTGATCTAAGTTCTATAATTAACAAAATCTAAGCGCTACAATAGTAATTCACAAACTTCTAACAAAACCTTCCCTATTCTCCATGATACTGAATCATATTTCATGTACATTTTGAATTTTATTTTTAAAAATTTCATACCTACCTCACGCAAACGATGGTTATTTCGAAAAAAAACCATAGCCTAACAACACAACAACAACGAGACGCCTATGGACCGAACTTACAATACGCATAAGTTAATAAGTAAATTACATAAAAAAATTCGTAATATTTTGCATTCCGTTTAAACACTTGTTGGAAAGAAGCGTTTAAGAACTCTGTCAAACGGTCTCACAATATTTTATTTCCTTGCCGTTTCAAAATTGCTACACTATCTGATGGAATTATTTGCTTGTTTTCTTTCCTGCTAAAATGATGAGATGGAAACCTTCTCAAACACTAAGAACCGCAAATGCAAACACAAGTTAAAGGAAATTAATCGATCACCAGTTCCTGTTTACAATGGGTGGAGCTTTTACGCATAAAATTAGGGTTAATACTCTAATTAAAGACAATCTGGTAAACTACGTATAAGTAAGGAGAAAATTCTTCGAAACGTTTCTCATAATCGGGAAATAACTTCTTGGAAGAATAATAGTAACCATTGTAGTGTATATTTTATTAATTATATTATACAGTTAAAAATGTATTAATTCATATTATTTTCATATTTATTTATACAGTAACATTTCTTTATGTTTGTTTCGGAAAAGCGGTAACCAAGTTTTTATTGTTTACACAATACGTACTTACAGTAGTTCTTTTAACGTCGCGTACTTTGATATTTCATATTTTTGTTTCGGAAATGTACCTATCAAGTTCATGTATTTCTCTTATCATTGAAGCGCCCAATCTGAAAGGCAGACCCCGGAAAAAGAAAGTTAAGATAAAAAGACACAATTCTCAGAGCAGCGAGTCCAATGCTTCTGATGAAGAAGGAGATGCTAAGGTTGGTTACTGGAGGATTTCATGCGGTCGATATATGTACTTTTTTTTTCAGTTTTAATATGCAAAGAAAGAAATTGAAGTTATTGTGTATAGTATCTGGAAGTTAACTATTCAGTAGGATAAGACTGTTACAGTTAAAGAGACCAGAAGATTTATATATATATATATCTTGCATATTTGAATATCTTAGATAACCTCCTGACATCAAATCCCACAGTTATGTTACATTTACGTCGTTGTTTGACACTTGTAATACATTTAACACTAGGGAAAAATACCATAGTAATAAGTTATGGTACAAGCTTTAATACCTTTGACATTTCTATTCAAACGATTGTTCTTTACACGTATAATATCGCATTTATTAAAATAATCATTTTCCCTACAAAGTTTCTTTTTTAAATAAAACTTTTATTGTTAAATGAAATTTTACTTTAAAGTAGTTTGTAATACTTTGTTGTTTTAACTTTAGAGACAGAAATGTGTAAAAACAAGTTTACTTTTTGCGTGCACAAGTTATCGCACAAAAATCCTTTCAATACCAGCTTTAAAGTCTGTCTGGATAATTGACGTAACCATTGATATAACTTCGAGTATCGTTGTAAATTCGAAACAGTTGTCACTATAGCTTTAAGTACAGTCTATTTTTACTCAGTGGTGTAGTGCTATAGAAGATTCTTGCATTTAAATCCTAACTTTCAATACTAAAACCTTCTTTAGCGTCAAAACTTGTGTACTTGAGAATTATCGCACCAGTGATCGGAACGTCGCACCTGTTCTAAAAACTAACCTTCCTTACTGTAAAAAGTTGTAACTCGTAATAAAATTATACTAACTCTATTTTTGTGAACCCATTTTAAATATAGAAAATACTTTGTTTGCTTGTTTTGAATTTCGCGCATCACCACCCACCGCCAACTCTTGGGCTACTCCTTTATCAACGAATAGTGGGATTGTACGTCACATTATAACGTCCCCACGGCTGAAAGGGTGAGCATGTTTGGTGGTGGTGGGGGGGATAAATAAAATACATCGATAACTAATTATTTGAGACTACTTATAGTAATATTGCCGACACCGAACACGCAACTTCTAAATTAAGAAGCAAAGTTTTAAAAATTCTTATACAGTTCATCAACTTAGTATATTTCTAGCTCCACTACAGTTTTGAAACCTTTGCACACCTGTCTTGCCAACAATAATAACTTAAAAAAGGGGAAAGAAGCGACTTTAGGTGTATATTATGTAAACAATAAGTGTTTAAAAATGTATGTTTTAAACACAGTATAATTGTAAAATGTTTTAATAGCGTATTCATATGCCTTAATAGCCACGTGACATATGGAAACATTTCACCATTTTAACCCTCTGACACCTGCACTTGAGCCGAAGCGATCGCTCAGTGCCTGGCGCCAACTCCCGAGGGAGAGTGATAGTGTATGTGCTGGGCGGTCAGAGAGGGCTCTACCTATGGACACGAGGAATCGGAGATACACTGAGAGTTTGGTTATGAAAAACTTAATTTCGAGTGTAAACTGACTAACTTATTTTCTACATACATATTTTTAGGTTTGAACTATTGGAACTTAGCTTCAATTTGTAAGTGCTAGAGCGGCACTCCAACAGCACTACACCCCTATTTATAGTATTGATATACAAATTGTTACCACACTTTCACGTATTTTTGTGAATTCAACAACATTGTTGCTGTAGCTTTTAAGTACGGTTTGCACTGCTGATGTAACGTAATTGTAGCTATAATGTCGCATATAGTTTATATGTTAATTTCTTTTATTGACCTAAACGTTAATTTTAGTGAAGAAAAAATTATGTAGAGGCCTGATCTATTCTTTGTTTCGCTATTCACGCTGCAGCAGACTAGTTTCGCCGAATTCACGGCTTATCAGTGCTGATTAGACCTCAAGTATTTTAGGTTATTGGCGGTGTTAAGGACCGTACATCTAAACTAATCAAATCGCCAGGTACAGTTTTGAAGTCAACATAAATGTTGCTTTGAGTTTGAGTGATTGTATTGTTGATGTAATTGTTGCTTTAGTTTTAAGTACAGTCTGTTTAAATTGTTCAAATGACAATTGTTGCTTTAGCCTTACGTAAATACACAGATGAATTCAATGTATTCGTTACTGTAGCTTCAAGTTTAGTATCTTTTTAAATAGTCGTTGCTACAGTTTCAATATTAGTCTGTTTGAATGATGAACGTTGTCTTTACTTGTTTAGCTGTTGTCTTTAACTGTTGATTTAAGAACATCTATACTAAAACAGAGCTTCCATTGTTGTTGGGTTAAATTCCGGATTTGACACCATCGCTGGATAGCTTCAGATTGTATCTGTAACGCCGTTCGTAGGACAGTGTGTGTAGAATTAGTTTCGAAGCTGTTACGATATTTAGTAAAATTAATTTACAGGTGGATGATTATAAAATAAATTCCGTACAAAAATGATTTTATCTTTAAAAAAAGGTTTCCTAGGAGAAAAAAATTCCACAAGATTCCTATGTAGGTTTTTAGTTTTATTAAGGAAAGTTTGGACATGTTAGAGGGTGTTTCAAAAGTTGTTCAATATGAGTAGTTTATCTCGCACTTCAGACGCGTCGCCAGAGGGCGCTACAGTGTCGACCTCGAGGGAGGGGGGGAAGGGAAGTGCAATGATGTCATGAAAGACGATGACGTCATAGTTCCACTACGTGTCACCGGAGGGCGCGTTGCTAGGCCGCCATAACAGGCGCTTATGACAATCATCGTCTTTGATGGCATCATTGCATTTCCTTCGTTTCTTGAGGTCGACACAAGTAGCGTCCTCTGGTGGCGTGTCTGAAATGCGGGGATAACTACTAATATGCTTTTCGCCATTTCTAATCATCATGTGAAGCCTAACCCTAAACGAAGGTACTGGAAGCATCATCTGTTCTGGACAGTATTCATTGATCCTCTTAACCCCCTGAATACTGATACGCACTTTATTAACATCACCGATTTCATGTTGTTGAAAGAAGAGCAACGGTTCTTTGTTAGAAAAGCGATTTAAATATGTAGTGTTACAGGGTTTTGGACAATCGGTCAGTGGTGTGCTTTTCTAACAAAGAACCGTTGCTCCAATTACACCGACGTTAAATGGTTTGAATATGTAGTGTTACAGGGTTTTGGACAATCGGTCAGTGGTGTATTTAACGTCGGTGTAATTGGAGCAACGCACCGACGAGCCTTTCATATTGCGGGCCCCCAAAATAATGCAAAAAAAAAATCTAAACCCGTAGCTCATCAATACCGAGCAGTTTGAAGTGTTAAAACCGGTGCTAGCTGTCTGTAAAGTTTCAACTGATATACTGGAGGGAAGATAGATAGTTAGTCAACAGCAGCCAGACTTCAATCATTGGACTACTCTTATATGTTCGAATAGTGGGATTTGACCGTCACTCTGATAACGCATCCACAGCACCAAAGGGCGATTTTTTTTTTTTTGCTAACCATTGAATCGAGCTCAG
Organism: Limulus polyphemus; assembly: GCF_000517525.1. NCBI lineage: Eukaryota > Metazoa > Arthropoda > Merostomata > Xiphosura > Limulidae > Limulus > Limulus polyphemus. The sequence goes on from NW_013666815.1 coordinate 166,160, forward strand.
CCTTAGTCTAGACCAGTGCTTTTCAACGCTATAAACCGGGTTTCGATACCCGTGGTGGGCAGAGCACAGATAGCTCAATGTGTAGCTTTGTGCTTAACTACAAACAAACAATCTTAACCTTTTCCAGTATCATTCACCCACCATAAGGTTTTCACAACAGCTTACTCATTCACTCCAGTTTGAAAAAAGACAAAGTACTAAATTAAAATGTAAAATTCTTTATTATGACTTAAATATTCATCAAACTTCGACTAGAATAAATAATAATAACTAATGAATTTTTGCTCATGAATTTGATGTATAATTGATAATACTCACTCACCCTGATCTCATTAACCCCTGGATGAACCAGTCACACAGTTGAGAGGCGCTGGGCTAGAGGAACAGTACCCACTGCCAACGTTTGGGCTACTCTATTCGAATGGCTTGACATGGGCTCCCTCTTTTAACGCACCCATGACCTTAAAGTGGAGAGCGCGATTTTGAGACAATGGGGCGTAAATCATGAAACCACGGATTCCAGCCCTTTAACCACTAGGCCACGTGGTTTCGAAACACCCAGAAACCACGTCTAAACTTTTCTGAATAAAACTTCACGGTTCTCAATGTTCCTCTGGTGAAATTTTCATATTGGATAAGTAGCTTTAAGATATGATGAATTTAAATCACCCTGTATGTCAGTTTTTCCTGTTGCTTCCAGGTGAAGGCGGACCATAAAGAAGAACAGGAGTTCTTGCAAAACCTTTTTAAGTTCATGAAAGAAAGAAACACGCCCATTCATCGTGTTCCGCACCTTGGTTTCAAACAAAGTAAGTGTGGTTCATAATGTGTAAATATATTTTTTTTGTCAAATGTACTTTTTCAAAAGTTAATTTTATTTTGCCGAGAGAAGCACTTAATTAAACCGTTTATTAAATACGTAGGCGGCAGAACCCGAGGTGCTAGGGGCGGGCTCTAGTGGCATTGCCCTACCAAATTTTGGCCCGCTATAGGGGCTCTAGTGGCATTGCCCTACCAAATTTTGGCCCATCAGCAAAGTGAATTATTTTTGGAAGGGGTAATGGAGATTCGTGTATAATTATCACGAAAACTTTTGAGTGGGTAACTGTGACTTGTGACTGTTTCAACTTTGAATTCAATGGTCGCAGTTAACTCTAGCAAATAAGGTGACTCCACCCCTCCAAAAAAAATATTCAAATGTGTTCCGTCGCCTGTAATATCTGGTACATCTTGACTTTGGCGAAATTATCAACCAGAAAAGTTTCATTGATATATTGTCTGTGGAAGAAAGAAAGAAAGAAAAAAAAAACATGCATAAATAATGTGACATGATGAATGAATAAAAACAAAATCCGATTTTTCCTTCATTTTTTTTTCTCTCTCTCTCTCCTTTTTTTTCCTTCTTCTTTTCACGTTGTTCCTTCCTCAAGTTTTATTGGTTTGTCCTCGATAAAGCGAAAAATCGTAAATCTATCAACTTAGGAAAATAAAACACTGATTTGTAACTTGAGAATCTCTTCCCACTACCCCTCTGGTGGTCGGTTTAGAAATTAGTTATACTTATTACCTACTTGTTCTGCACCAGTTAAAGCTAAAACATCCAGTTATTCTTTACACACATTTGGTAAACTGTATGTATTAAAGCTATGAATTATGTTAACTTCCACATTTTTTTTTCTGTTCTCTAGAAATGAGCATTAATTTTTCCACACATATATTTTTCATCGTATTTATGTATTAATGATTGCGTTTTCTGTTTCTTCACGAAGCTAATTTTGAGGATCCAATGTTTTAAATCACACGTAGATGTTAAACTATAAAACATAATTAGTTTTTCGTCGGCAAAAAAAAAAACCTCTTCAAATATTTTATTTTATTGTTTTATCTATTCGCTTAAATAGATAAAGCAGACGGCAAAGCCGAAAGCCACAAACAGAGGCCGCTTTTCGTTGAAACTTTTCTTTTTAAGAGTCCAATAAATTTTTTTTTTTTGTTAAAGGACAGATCAGATAACGTATTTTCGTAAAACGGACGTATTGACAGACAGCATCTCTCTAAACACGCTTTAAGAATTCGTAAAAATTTATAGCGATGAAATTATGATTTTTGTATTTACAATAAGCTTGCACGTAATATCACATTCATTAATGACGCAACCTGGTGTCGATTGTATCCCCAGTTTCACGAGCATGCGTATAATATCAGATTATGTTTTTCTAACTGCTTTGCCCTGATAACGAAAGTATAAAATTTAAAGACTATTAAATTTTCATTGTCAAGGTTTAACAATATTTTACAAATTCAAGGACAGCTGTTTACAACTGTGCCAGGGTTACAAAATAAAAACTGTCGTAAATAATTCATTGTCAAGGTTTAACAATATTTTACAAATTCAAGGACAGCTGTTTACAACTGTGCCAGGGTTACAAAATAAAAA
>NW_013666815.1:169371-170695 GCF_000517525.1 Limulus polyphemus
AAGGACAACTGTTTACAACTGTGCCAGGGTTACAAAATAAAAACTGTCGTAAATAATTCATTGTCAAGGTTTAACAATATTTTACAAATTCAAGGACAGCTGTTTACAACTGTGCCAGGGTTACAAAATAAAAAATGTCGTAAATAAATAAAGGATTACGAAGTCTGTAGAGAAAAAAAAAGTTAAAATTTGTAGAGTTTTTAATTTACTCGTGATTTTTGTATAAGCTTCATTTTATAATGCTCAGTGCCGTATAAAGTTCACACGTGGTTAATGGTAAAAAAAAATTATTAAAACAATTGTAATACTTGTAAAAAAAAAAAGGTGATATTTAAAGTGTCATGTAAACACGCGTTTACTTGTTCAGTGGCCCGATATGGTCAGGTGGTTAGGGCGCTCGACTCGTAATGTGAGGGTCGCGGGGGCGTTATAATGTGACGGTTAATCCCGCTATTCGTTGGTAAAAGATTAGCCCAAGAGTTTGCGGTGGGCGGTGATGACTAGTTGCCTTCCCTCTAGTCTTTCACTGCTAAATTAGGGACAGCTAGCGCAGATAGCCCTCGTGTAGCTTTGCGCGAAATTCAAAACAAACAAACAAACTTGTTCAGTGTTAACAACCATTTATTCAAAATTTGCTCACCTAGTGGTGGTTTGAGTGTTGTGCTGCGACCTTGAATGCCTAAAGCTCTAACCCTTGTGACGACTGGTATTATGATCAGTAGTTCAGAATTAGGAATAACTATACTGGCCGTTCAGTTTGAAAATTTCAATCCCAATACACTAAATCTTCCATAATCTCGAGATTAGCTCGAACGTGTAACTGAAAGATTATTATTAGTGTTTTTGTAAAGTTAGTTTTTTTATTCTAATTCTTGAAAGTCTATAAATATTACACCAATAAAAAGTTAGGGTGAAACATTTCATTAGTTACAGTGATGGGGGAAAATTCCAAATTTAAAGACGACATTCAAAGTTTTAGTTTTGATTTAGTGATTTTTTTTATTTTGTTTTCGTGATTATGCATGGTTGCCTTTGTCAGCAAACTTTAAAAGACGTGTAGGCGGTAAGTTTTTAAAGACTTTCGGCTCTAAAATCCTGGGTTCGATTCACCGCAACCAACTCGTTGTATAGCTTTTCGTTGAAAACAATCATCATATATATATATATATATATATAGTACGTGTTCAAACGTTTGGCGCTCGGGATTGTTTATGTTTTCGTAAGACTCGTTAACCGAAACTCGGGTTAGTATGGAATAATTGAATCCGAATTTTGGTCAGTGAACTGTAAAAAGAAAATCCTTCCTCTTATATTTATAAGAATT
>NW_013666815.1:170705-175780 GCF_000517525.1 Limulus polyphemus
ATATATATATATATATATATATATACGTGTTCAAACGTTTGGCGCTCGGGATTGTTTATGTTTTCGTAAGACTCGTTAACCGAAACTCGGTTTAATATTGAATAATTGAATCGTAATTTCAGTCAGTGAACAGTAAAAAGAAAAGCCTTCCTATTGTATTGATATAAATTGCCTTATCGGGGAGGGAAGATACCCCCAGGAAATGATACTTTAAGATACAATGTTATTGGAATAAAGTTATTTTGTTATCTGTGTTTAATATATAATTTACGAGTTAGAAACGTAATTATTCGACATAATTGACGTTTCTGTAATAGTTGACGTGCTTCATCACAGACGTAAATATCTCATCTAAACGATTAATCTTGGATACACAAAGCAGAAAATAAAGAAATAAAACTTCTGAAAATAAACCTGATTTATTTTTAATTTATTTCATAGGATGCAGTATATAAAGAACGTTATTCTAATTCGTTTGTCGTATTTGTTGGAACAGTGCCAAATTCTTCGGATTATTGAGCATTAGTTTCCATTGTTAATACGTCGTTGTGTTATATGATTAATATATTCATCAGCCATTAAACAACATTTTTATTTATATCTTTACCAGTGTAATTTGTTGTCGAATTTTGTTTGAAAAATATAATTTTTTCTAAGCAGTAATTTCCTTGCTTGATATACTTTTATGTTATTTTTCTGTCACCGGGAATTTTTAATTTAGGTTTTAATAATATTTTAACTGTTTTCAATTATTACTTCAAAAAAAACAGAGACGCCTATTCTTTGAAAGATTAATTGTAATTTAGGGGATATAAACGTTCTAACATTTTAATAAAGCAGGACTATTATTTAAAAATGTTTATTATGTATTTGCAGTTTGTGTATGTGCACAGTTTTATAAATTATTTACGTTTCATCTGTAAATAAAAAAAGACGAAAAAGAATTTCTCACTTATTCGGGAGAAAACAAGCATTATTTATTGTCAATTAATCTTGTCAGTTGGCTTAAGAATATCGAAACTTTAAGTATTCCTTTGTGTATAATATAAATACTTTTTTTTTTCTAAGCATATAAACGATTGACTTTTTGTTGTTGTTGTTCACGGAAGTCTTATAGTAACAAGTTATTTTTTTGTATTTTGTGTATGAAGTGTGTCATTTGTTAATATTTTGTGAGCTAAAGTTCCACCCCCAGTAGCTCAGCGGTAAGTCTGCAGACTTACAACGCTAAAAATTTGGTTTCGATACCCGTAGTGGGCAGAGCACAAATAGCCCATTATGTAGCTCTGTGTTTAATTTTGAGTTAAAGAAACTTCTGCCCTTCATCTTGCGCACGAGCTCGCCAAACTTCAGTTGTTTAGTGCCGATTTTTACCACAATTCTTTGTTTTCCTGTTAGTTCTCGCCGACAAAATTAACATGTTGAGTTACAAAATCAAAACATTACATTTCTACAGTTGTCCGAGACTGACATGACGTAACGGTATTTGTGAAAAGCGTATCTGTAATTGACTGTCTCACTCAATTGTATTTTCACGTGAACGGCGGTGAAAGAAGTTTCGGTTTGTTGAAGTGAGTAAAAACCAGGACAGAAAGATCCTGTGGGATTTGAAAACGTTGAATGATTTTACTTTTTAATCGATGTCAGTTTTTGTTTTAACCTTACTGAGAAATGATTGTGGAAGTGCAATAAATGATGTTTAAAATAAAAGTATTTTGTAAAGCTGGAACTTTCGTTAATTTTTTTATTCCAGTAGACTTGTACTTGTTCTTCACTTGTGCCCAAAAGTTTGGAGGTTACGAAGAGGTGAGTATCGAAGGACATATCCGTTCGGTGAAATAAAGTTTGTAAGTAATTTAATGAAAGTTTAAATATGTTTTTGATGTTGGTGATATACAAGCGTTATACAGTGACGTATATTTTACACTTTGTGACGTAGTTAAAAGTGTTTGAGTTGCTTACAAACCACTCCTCGCCCAGTTTGAGTCTACACACAGCCATTTGTATTTTAGTTAAGTTTTGTGGGTCTCTCCCCCCCCCCCCCCCCCCGCCTGTTTGCATGAATAAAATGCCCTACAGTTCACTACGTTCTAAAGTGAAATAAATTATTACTTTTAAAATATTTTACATAGATGTTTGCATAAACAAATGCTCCCAGTGGCTCATCGGTAAGCTTGAAGGCTTTTAACTCCAACTCCGAGATTCGATCCCTGCAGTAGACATTGCACAGGCACTAACCAAACAAATAAATAGGCACACACACACACTCTCGCTATTGTAAAAACAAATACACCAGACAGGCAGACACACTGATAAAAAAGATAAGACGAACACAGGCAGGTGAACAGATAGGCAAAAAAAAGAACGGACAGATATACAGCCGAGTGTATAGAATGGCGAATTAAGTAGCTTTCTAAGAAGACTTTGTAAAATTGTTAATTTCTGTTGATAATCGACCAAACAAAACGTTTCAGACACTTTTTAAAGAAAACATTCTATTTACACGAGCCGGGCATGTAACATTTTATGTTGCTGAATCGTAATACTACTAACTGTAAGTTTTGTATCATCTAGAGACCCTCATTAACTATAAACTGTCACGTTTCCTCGGGAGCATGGACTTAAATTGAATTATAAGTAATACTGAAGTACATACAATCTTCCTAAATGATGATGCTTGGATAAGTACGAATTCCATGTGCTTGAATACCCCACGGAGAAGAAAAATCAATAGCTTTAAACGCATTCCGAGGTGTACTCGGAAAAGGGATTTAGACAAACCGGCTTGGAACACTATTGTTTAGTTTTATCTTTGTAATCTCCTGGGAGATCTATGCATCTTTTCAGCTCTATTAGTTATGGTAAAACCTGTTTTCAAACGAAATTAGGAAAGAGTGCAACGAGAACTCCTCAATAGTGATGCGCGCCTGGTGGATATAGAGGGAACTATCTTTACAGAAGATAACGTCACGTTGTAAAAGTGAAACAGCATACTAATGAGACGTGACCTAATATATTATCTTTAAATAGATACCACGTAATTCTTAGTAACAAAATGCACAAATAATGCTATGATTTTCACAATTCTAGCTTGAACGTCCATTAAATTAGCCCAGTAACCTTTTGGAAATATGTAATAACAGTAAACGTGAAGGAATCCTCAATAGTCACGGCATTTGAAATTCATTCAGGCAGGATTACAGTAAATTAATCTATGAGACCTTTTTTTATTACTATTTTTGTGCGCCAGCAATAACAAGCGTTCTAATCATCATAGGTTTCAGTTTTCTTTCATAATGATTTATGACACAGTGCAATATTACTGAGTTATTGTATAAATTGGCTTCAGTAATTCGTAAGTTGCGTTATATTTTTTAATCAGAAACTATGAATGATTACAAACCGGCCAATGAAAGGAAGCATGCACACTAAAAACTAAAATAGCTGAGCGCCTTTAATCCCGATTCCACCTACACGAGCCCCCTCACTGGCAATTCTGATAGCTAAAAAACGCTAAAAATCAGGTTACCATACCTGTGGTGGGCACAACGTAGACTGTTGTTAAACACAAAGCTACACAATAGACTAAGTCCATATATATGGACTTTTTCGAATTATGTAATGTATTTTTTTTTTTAATTGCTGTAATAATCTTTATTATTCGTAGGCGCCAACAACAAAAATGAAGACTTTAAGAATTATCATTAAGTTTTTAATAAATGATATATCAGGATAAACTTGCGTTAGTTTGTACCTTAAAGTTAGCTTAACCTAAAATAGAAAACGTTTTTAGCTTTGAAATCGACGCAGTTTCTAGATACGTGCGTTTTAATAAAGTTACGCAAGACGTGGTTTCGTACTTTTTGAAATTCGTATGATAAATCAAAATCCTATCCGAGCACAAAAAATAAAAATATTTATAACATTCTATACTTTAGGAATATTTATAACTTTTTTTCTTCTTTCTTTTTGGAAAGGAAACTGCATTATATTAAAGTTAATACTCTCAACGTTTCTTGAGCGTTATTTTAAGTGCGGGAATAAAAATCAATAAAAGTACAGTTGTACACTAGCTCCACACATTATTTGTTATTGAAAGCTTATTCATGCGTTCATCATCAAGCGAAAGACATTTTTAGTAGAGGAATTTTTTTTTTTTTGAAAGCCTCCTTTCTCGGTGAAGAGCTGATGAATGATTTTAAAAGCTTTTGATATAAATGTGGAGTAAGTCTGGAAGAAAATTATTTATTAATATTTTTGCTTGTTGTTTCTACTACCTCAGTTTCATTTATAACATGCACATACTCAGATTTCATTATAAGCAGCTTAAAATTCAATCGAGAACAACGAAGCCAGACTAGTCAAACCAGCGTTGACATATTACTTGTTTGTCTAAAGTGTTTCATTTTTTTTTTCATTCTTTACGTGGTAGCTAGATTATGTTTAAGCTGATTGTCCTTCTTTATCTGTTGTACCTGTAGAGAAAATTTATGGATGACTGGCGACATATTAATAAGACTCTGAACGCTGTTGTCATTCTTCAAAGTTTAAACAAAGTTAAAATAAGATTAAGAAGAAAAAAAAGCGTCTATACAAGTCAGTGATTGTATTCAAAATTACAAAGTCACGATTTGTATTATTTATCGTTTACTGAAATTACTACATCATTAAATAATAAAATAAAACTCGTGTTGATAATTGCAGTGAGAAAATGGTACATTTAACAGAATCTTGTGGTATTTAATAAATGAATTTAAATGTTCTGCTACTATCGAACTTCATTTCTAATCATCACTGAGTTTCACTGAATATCTCTTCTATCAAACAAAACAAGTACAGTATTTTTCGGAATATAAGACGCACCCTTATTTTAAAGACAAAGTTTTTTTTGGGAAAAAAATATACAGTCGCATTTGAAAGATTTTTATTGAACAAAAAATTCAATTTGATACTTTAAAAATTAGAATATATTGTTCTAAACACAAAAAGAGCTCAAAATAAGAAAATACCCTAAATCAAAAAAAGGTTTACTGTTATTTAGTTTGGTTCAAAACCTACAAAATCTTCATTGCTTT
>NW_013666815.1:176184-182472 GCF_000517525.1 Limulus polyphemus
GCAGATTTTGACATTAAATTTTGGGGTAAAAAAAGTGCGTCTTATACACCGAAAAATACGGTGTATATATCTCGCCCATAATAAAAGAAATAAATTTTACTGAGAGCGACTAATAAAGGAAAGGTTGTTTTTGTTTAGCATTTTATTTTCTGTGTTTTGATAACTTAAAACAAAAATTAATTTAAGATATGAAAAAGTTGAACTGTATTGTGTGACTAATATATGTTGTTATATCTATTGTTTGAAATTTTCGTAGATAACATCAAAAAAACTGTGGAAAAATATATATGATGAACTTGGAGGGAATCCAGGGAGTACTAGTGCTGCCACCTGTACACGAAGACATTATGAGCGGTACGTTAACCTTCAGTTTCTGTACAAGTATATTTAAGTTAATATCATGACCTGATTAGTAGGGTTAGCTTACGTTTTTAACTGCCAAAGTATTGTAATGTACATTGTTTGACGTTATGCGTGTATTATGAACAATACGAGAAAAGACGCAAGTTTTTTGTTTTGTTTTCCACATGATTAAACGAACAGGAGAAAACATTATGTTAAAATACTTTCTAAAAATCTGATCTTTATTTCGTTCTACTTCACTGTTAGTTATAACTTATTAATTATATATGTTTTCTCAAGTTGTTATACGTTATCAGATCATGCATGAAAACTTATTTTAACAAATCTGAAATGAAAATTAGGCCTACGAACATTTTGATAAAAATAGAAACTAACTTTTAGAGGTACTTTGTGTTTCATATGCGCAAAAAAAAAAAAAACTAACCAGGAAAGAATAACTGTTTACAATAAAATTTGTCACCTTATCCCTTCTACAGTTTGGTCCTAAAACACAGTTCATCTTGTAATATTTGCCTTTTATTTCTCTGTATGGTGATGACAATAACTTACATATTACTCTCTCTCTTTTTATTATTATTATAGGACAGTTTGTTTCACAATATGTACTAATATTTTTTATGTCTTGAGTTACATCTAGATTGTACAAAGTATGCAAATTAGCCTGGTCCGGCATGGGCAGGTGGTTAGGGTGCTCGATTCGCAATCTGCGGGTTCAAATCCCCGTCACACCAATCATGCTCGCCCTTTCAGCCATGGGGGTGTTATAATGTGATGGTCAATCCCACTACTCATTGGTAAAAGAGTAGCCTAAGAGTTGGCGGTGGGTGGTGATGACTAGCTGTCTTCCCTCTAGTCTTACACTTCTAAATTAGGGACGGCTCGCACAGATAGCCCTCGTGTAGCTTTGCACGAAATTCATAAACAAACAAACTAGCCTTGAAGCATAGCTGTCCCAAGTTCCACAATAAATGGGGGAACTTGAAACAGTAATAAATTTAAAAAAAATGAATCAACCTATTTAGTATGACCAGGTGGTTGCCACTGTTGTAAAGCTGAAGTAATTTTACTGTAATTCACACAGTAATTTTAGAGTAATTTCAAAAAAAACTTAAATAATGGTATTCCAGTTCATAAGTAACTCTTAATTAAAGGTGTTTAATATGAATTTGAACAGAGCACAGCTTTAAGCATAGCGCTTAAAGGTATTTATTATGTCATTTCAGTACTATATTTTCTATTAATTGTACAAGATAGTTTAAAAAATAATTTTTACGGTTGAATTTTAATTGTTTTGACATCTTATACAGTTCACAAATAACGGTGATAATTCATTTTTCTAAGGATTTTAAAAGACTAAAAGGTTCATGAAACCTGCACAAAATATTTCCTGTTGTTTTTTTATGAGCTATTGATGATAATGATTCAATGACTTTTTGATTTAAAAATAGTGTTTAAGTAACTGTGATATCAATAGTGTGAGATTAACTTATAATCTTACAATGCTATTTGCAGGCTGCTTTTATCATTTGAAAGATATGTAAAAGGAACTGAAGACCCTTTGTCTTCAGCTGCTTTGTTTGGTAAGAAGAAGAAGAAAGAAGAATCCGACCAAGCTTGCCGCACGGAAAATTTTGAGAATGGAAGTTATGTTCTAGAAGAAGTAGAAACCTCTAGTCCTCCAGTGTTTGACAATGACAGCTGTATGTCATCTGCATCCTATCACAGTGAGGCAGTGAATCAGGAAGAAAGGCCAAAAAATCACAATGTTTGCATTGAAAATGAAGACTCTCTTCAGGATAACACACGACTCAGTGATCTTGAAAGGCAGGAACAAGAATGGGAGTCAAGAAGAAGAAAAAATCCCCAACAAAAGGTAAGAGATCAAGTTGTCATGTAAAATAGTAAGATATATCTGCATCATATTTCCTTTTAGTATCAACCTTTAATGCAGTAAAATAGCCTTGCCCCCCCAGTGGCTCAGAAGTAAGTAATGGCTTATAACGTTAAAAACTGGTTTTCAATATCCATGGTGTGCATAACACAGATAGTCCATTGTGTAGCTTTGTCCTTAACTACAAACAAATAAAAGAGCGTTGATTGGCTGACTTTAGAACTGGGCAATTAGTGGAATGTGCTGATTGGTTGATTATCTTCGGAAGTCATGGCAATATTTGATTAAGCTGAACAACCTTGAATTAATTGAAAATAATAAAGAAATCATAAAGGCAATATTTTAATTACTTGGATAGTTGGAATAATCCAAAACAGTAATAATTTCAATTAGTTGATTATTTTCATGACATTAATCAATCGAATAATATTTTTAATATCATTAGTAGCATTGAATAACCAAACTTCTATCCAGAAGTCATGAGTGCAATAATGGATGTCCTAATTGATTTTTCATATTTATATTGGTTATGATGGTGCAGTATTATGTTTTACTCTTTATTTATTGCTATTATTATTAAATTGTAATAAATTTTCATTTAATTTCACAAGAACCAAATTTCTCCTAATGTTTTTACCAAGATCACAATTTTTTTTAATGGATAATCCACTTACTACTCACATTTTTACTGGGATTATGGATGTTCGAGTGGATAATCCATTTATTAACATTTTTACCAAAACCACAAGTTCTGTAAATTTTTTTTTACTAAAATCATGTGTGATGTAGTGGATAACCAACCCTCTTACTAAAGGTTTTACTGAAAACATGAGTGCTGTAGTGGATAACCAACCCTCTTACTAAAGGTTTTATTGAAAACACTAGTGCTGTAGTGGATAATGAAGCTGCTACTGTGATGTAATGGATGTTAATCATGTGATAAATGTTGATATCAAAAAGTCCTGAAAGAGATGGTTCAATTAAGTTGATAATAAATAGTTTATAAAAATTGGTAATTTTGAAAGAGGTAGCTTTTGGCTGAGTTAGGTCTTAGGAATTTAATGACATCATGTATAAGTTCACAAGTATCTTTCGTTTCATGAACTGAATGTTCTCCAAATTACATTATACTTTCTCTAACTTCAGGGAATGAGAGATGACACACTTGTTGAAAAAGAAAAGAGATGGAATGAAATCAGAAGAAGAAATGCCTTGGATCGTAAGGTGGTACGTTTCTTTCTTCGTGCTCTTTCAGCAACACTTCATACATGGGTCTGAAAATTTCCCAAGTAGTCACTGAACATTGGATTTAAGGTTTTTGTTGTATTCCTAGTCTTCAATGTAATTAAAAATAATATATATTTTGGTGCTGCTAAAATAATAAAAGCTAGAAATAAATGACCGTATAACACCAAACGTTGTTTTTATTTAATTAGATACTCAACATTTGGTTTACAGCTTCTTCAGGATAATAAATTTGAATATATATATATATAATTTATTATTTAAACCATTTGAAGCTTTGTACTGTCAGTATCAGTTTGTGTTTTAGTGAATGCTTCTGAAGCTGTAGAGTGAACCATTGAGTGGCTAATTAAATAAAAACAACATTTTGGTCTTATAAAGTTGTTTATTTCTAGTATTAATGTCTTCTATACACCAATATTCACTACAGAAATTAAATTTGATAATAAAAATTTTAAAGATAATCTTCAAAAAATTCGAAAGCTTCCAAAACATGTTTGTAGTTTTACGAAAGTTTTTTTTTATATATAGTTTATTGTATTCTCTTTTGTTTTTTACTTCTAACTTCAGAGTAAACAGGTTCAACCATCAAGAGCTGCATCCAAATCCAACTCATTAGCAGACAGCAAGCTGTTTAAGGTATCTTCTTTAAATCCAGGTGACAACAATGACCTTACAAGATTAGCTTCATCATCAAGCCAGAGTGAGATAAGCTTAAATGGGCACCACTTAGAAAAACAAGAGAATGCAAGCAGTGAATCCGTCCCCCACCAGTCATCCTTACTCCACCTCCAACACTTCACTACTAAGATGAAGGATAGAGTAGAAAACAGTTCAGAAAAACGTCTACCCAAGTACCCCAAAATGGCACAAATCCCCAGCAGCTGTAGAACATCACATTCTGGGACTGTTGCCAAAGTTGGTTCATTAACTTCACCTTTGAAATTTGAGTGCTCTACAGCAAGCACAGTGCAAGAACCAAAATTGATTTACAAAACAAGCATCATGTCCCCACTTTTCCTACGTAAAAGGTTTTTTTCTCGTGTTACTTCTGCTTCAACTAATAGTAATCCACAGCTTTCTTTGCTTCCACACCACCATGTAAACCAAGGCTTAAGTCCAGAAGTTTCTTTATCTGGTAGTATCATTGAATCAGGGAATCAAACTACTAGAGGTGGCCTACTTGGAGGAAAGGAATCTTTGGATCTACCCATTTCTCGGCCATCTGTGATTCATCATACTGAGAAGGTAAGATCACCTTCTCCAGAGCAGAGTAGTGGATTTTCCCAACCAATATATGAACGTGTTTCTCCAGTGTCTGAACCTGCATCCCCTCTTCCATTACAGGACTTTGGACCTGATATTTTCAGTAAAAAAGCAGAACATGTGGCTCAGAAACTTCCTGAGTTCATCAGCAGGCACTCACCATTAACTCCAGCTACCGCAGTACCATCTCCAGTTTCTTATCATCTGCCATACAAAGCAAATGACACAATTTCACCACTGTCTTCAGCTTCCTCAACAAGTTTTTCATTGTTGTCACCCTCAGCATCTCTGACAGGATCTTCAGCATTCTTACCCTCAAATTCGACAAGAGGAGCTTCCTCGTTGTTACCCTCAGATTTAACAAAAAGATACCCAAAGTTCTTTCCTACAACTTCATCATCAGGATATCCAATGTCTGTGCCTTTAACCTTGGCAACAACAAGCTCTTTGATGCCCTTAAGTTCTACCAGGTCACATCAAACTCAACTGACAGTAGCAGGTGACAATGCTGCAGCTAGTCAAATTGTTTCTTACACAGGCCATCCTAATCTTCTTCCTAGAAATACCAGGGTTGTTAGTAATGAAGAAAATAACACCCTTTCAGCTTTAAGCCATGGTGCATTACCTCTTAATGTTCAGTATTATAACACACATTCCTCCACTTCAGATCTTCAATGTGAACTTACCAAGACAAGATTAACTTACCTCAGTGAGTCCTTTGCTCATCAACCAGAGGGCAGCCATGCTCATCATGAACCCATCTCACCAGTGACCTCGACACCATCACCACCATTAGATCCTAATCAGCATCCAAGCCATGCTGGACTCTCTGAAGTTCTCCTTACATGCTTAGGTGTTGATACCTGTCAGGCTCTGGACCTAACTGTTAAAAAGAATTCCTCAGCGCTAAAGCAAGATCCATCAACTGCAAGAGTCCAGGAACACAAAAAGGAGGTAGTTCCTATTGAACTAGAAGGCTGTTTGGATCTCTCAGTCAGAAAAAAGAAACAAGCAATGGATATGGTAACAGAACTATTTTTGTCACCAGTGAACTTAAATAGTTTAGAGAAAACCTCACCACCAGCTCACACAAACTCCATTTTACGGCCTGACATCTGCCAGTCACATATAGTAAATGAAGTTCCCACACAGGGCCGTACCTTACATTTAAATGGTAAAGTCCCCATACAGACACACATACCACGTGTAAACAGTAAAGTCCCCATACAAGCACACATACCATGTGTAAACAGTAAAGTCCCCACGCAGGCACACATACCATGTGTAAACAGTAAAGTCCCCACGCAGGCACACATACCATGTGTAAACAGTAAAGTCCCCACGCAGGCACACATACCATGTGTAAACAGTAAAGTCCCCACGCAGGCACACATACCATGTGTAAACAGTAAAGTCCCCACGCAGGCACACATACCATGTGTAAACAGTAAAGTCCCCACGCAGGCACACATGCCTTGTGTAAACAGTAAAGTCCCCACGCAGGCACACATGCCTTGTGTAAA
>NW_013666815.1:182783-190874 GCF_000517525.1 Limulus polyphemus
ATGTGTAAACAGTAAAGTCCCCACGCAGGCACACATACCATGTGTAAACAGTAAAGTCCCCACGCAGGCACACATACCATGTGTAAACAGTAAAGTCCCCACGCAGGCACACATACCATGTGTAAACAGTAAAGTCCCCACGCAGGCACACATGCCTTGTGTAAACAGTAAAGTCCCCACGCAGGCACACATGCCTTGTGTAAACAGTAAAGTCCCCACGCAGGCACACATGCCATATGTAAACAGTAAAGTCCCTACACAGATGCACGTGCCACACATAAAAAGTAAAGTCCCCACACAGACACACGTAAATAGTAAAGTTCCCACACAGGCACACATGCCACACCTAAACAATAAAGTCTCAATACGGGCACACATGCCACACCTAAACAATAAAATTCCCATACAGGCACACATACCATGCCCTAACAATAGAGATAAAACCCACACACAGCTTCATGCAACTCACGCAAACAGTAATGTTCCTTTGCATGTGTGTAGCCAAAACACTAGACATTCATTTGACCAGGAACAACCTGTAATGAAACCACAGACTATTAACAAAGCCACAATAAGCTCCTCTTCAACTTCAAAGGAATCCTTTCTTGCATCAGACTCTTCAAAGAAAACAGCATATGTGACAGAATATAACCCCCAACTACCACGATTTGTCAATCCTTCTATAATCTCCTGTCCCTCCCCATTGTTGGGCCAGCAGCATATGATTTCTTTAGAAGCACTCCAGTCCAGTGTAGCAGTTTGTAAGGATATCATTGGTCGAGACATTTTCAGTACCTTCCCTCAGTTTTACCCTCAATTTTACAAAAGTCCTAATACACCATGAGGCTGTTTACAGCAGGTTCCTTATATAGTCGGAAAAACCATTTATTGTTTACTTTATTGACACTGAACAACATTGTTTACTGTATGTGTTTAATATGTTTATCGAAGCATTAAAGGTTTTTTTTTTTTGCTTTTTTTTTACACATTTTGTATATGTTTGTGTTTATGTATATAAATATGTATGTAAATATTATGAATTTACCAAAGTTTATCCAACGTGAAATGAACTGATGATTATTTTAAACCAAATTTGATGTCATAGAAATTGAGAATTTAATAAACAGTATCTGTCATGTGCATCTAATCATCATTGATGGGAAAAAGTTAAAACTGGATAGAAATTTGAGTGACATTTTAAATTAACACCTGCATGTAATAAATATTGTAAGTAGTGGTTTTATGATTTTTTGTTATTAAAAGAATTACCAAGCATAACCATGGGCTGCTTCTAACGATGTTTTTTGCAATGAATGATGTTTCAGATCATACTGCATTTTCTCGGTTAGAAAACAGTCTGTAGGAACTGTTAGCATAACAATGTGTGAATTGTCAAACAATCCAATGAAACAAAAGTATTTTGATAGGTTATCAAACTTCTCGGTAAATAAATTTACATAAGTTAAATATCGCTGCTATTAAGAATGATCTTACCATAACTAAGGTGGCATTTTAGCTTAAATCTTTATTGTATTTCAAAAGATATTTGAAAGTCATACAAGGTCTTTTTAAGGTGTGGCTAAAGAAAGTTCATATGGAGTAAAATTTTGTTAAACATTTTTTGAGTTGATTTTTTTAATAAAAAAAATATCAGTCTAGAAATGGAAGTTTCTTTAACTTAGGGCAGGAGGAAGGCACAAAAAAAAATAACCTTGCAATCACTAAGTATGAAATACATCAACTTAAAGCTAGGTGGTTGGTATCGCCTCTTGGTATGCTAGGTGGTGTGAGATGTTGGAGAGGAAATTGCATTTAATACAGGTTTTTTTTACTGTAAGATACGGGTATCCGCAGGGAGGGGGGGACACTTGCCACCCTGGGAAAAGGGAAACATAATTCTTTCCTTATTCATTCAGGGTATGTATATGAATTTACAAAATTTGGATTCACTTATAATACTGAATTTTCTATTCTAATAAAAGATGCTAGGTTTGTCGGAGCTTAACTTAAAATCTCTACGTACCAAGATGGGTAAATTTTGTTGTCATAACCTGGTCTATCTAAGAATTAATTATAATATTGTTTAATTGCATAATAGCCAAATCCATACATAACTTATACATCACATTTAGTTGTGAGTATCATAAAGTGACCAGATTTTCTGGAGTCCAAAGCGGGACACCTAACTGATGAATAAAAAAAATTGGTTGCATTGAAAAAATTAAAACTTCTTTTCATAAAAAATGCACACCATCTTATTATTATCATACTTTTTATTGGATATTATTTTCTTTAACAAATCGGGAGTGCATTTTGGAAACACGCAATATAAAAGTGACCTTCGTGAAAAATACATACCATCTAATCATTACAAGTTTTATTTGAAGATAGTTACTTAAACAACCTAAGATGTGTTGTAGTTATAACAATATTACTATTTACTGAACGTTAATATACAGCATTTCAATTATTTTGTAGTATAAAGGTCAATGGCTAATGCCTAACGGTATTTTAAGAGACAATAAACAGGCTAATTTCATATGTGATTATCTACGTTGTGGAATATTAATATATGAAAGTTAAGGATATTGTAAGATGACAGAACAAATCTTGTGTGCAGTCATAGTACAGTAGTGCTTACCGGTATTAATTTTGATAATGGGGGACATTTTCTCCTCCCCTAAAGTTTCTGGGGGACAGTCAGCTTGAAAACGGGGCTCTGGACATCTGGTCACATCGTAGTATCGGCATTAGCGAGATTAACATTTTAGTTTCACGTGATAACTTGTAAGTTTGCATTCCTGTATGTAATTATGGTATATTTTCATCAAACAAATTATGTAATTCATGATCACACTTGTCTTTGAGGACCGACAAATTGTATGAATGTGATTCTATTGTAATGAAATTCACCAGAAACACATTTGGTACTGGTTTTGTTATGCAATACTCTGACCTTATCATACATCATATTCAATAGCAAAAAACCACATGTTGTGACTTTAGTTTTAAAAAAGGCTTTTTATTTACGTTTTTTTGTAATATAAAAGTGTAGATTAAGGTCTATTAGCCTTAAATGTTGTGTTTACCACACACACAATATATGTGCTATTGAAATGTGCTTTATGTAACCTCAAATTTCTGTACTCGTATAAACAGTTGTTTTATATAAGGTGAAATTACCCAGTAGGGCTAAGAACCTAAAAGAACAAATCAAAATTTGTATATATATCTACAAGTATGGCTTAAACTAACCTTACAAATATTAAACCCATCAAATCTGACTGTGGGAGCTTGCCTGTTCTCTTGGCTGTAATGTCAAAACTTTGAAGATGGGTCCATTGTCCCTTGATTTTAAATTCGTCACACACACACACACCCAGAAAAATTCCTGCGGATGCCCATGACTGGATATAAAATTGGTTATGTTTAAGTAACAAACCATTTTTAAATGTGTTACATATTACAAATATGGTATACTTACAAATCAAACCCATCTACCAAGAGTGTTTTTATTTTATTGTAGTTACTTAAGCTGCATTGTTACATCCTGGAATATTTCATTCTATAAATGTTTCATTCAGATTACCAAAAGAAATATAAGCTATTGATGGTTTCAGGAATATGAACCTTTTATGTATATATATATGTTTATACAATATTTGTTCAGCTCTATATCAATTGCTGGTACAAATCAAGACTGATAGTGTTACCCTTTACATCGTTTCAGCCGCAACATCTAAGGTGTGTTTTTTTTTTAAACCATTAATATGTTAATAAACCTGGTTTAAGAAGTTGATGGAATGTGATTTTCTTAACTAGTTAATTAACAAACATCTAACACTATTCTCCTGGTGATGCAAAGAGGCCATTTTGGAACCTTAAACCACAACACTTTTTTGTTAGTTGTCAAAAATTTATCAATCAAGTCTTCAACCCTGTTTTTTTACCTTACTAACTTTGCCCTTGGCCAATTTTACATTCCTTTATTTTTGATCTAAATTCTAAAAAAATTGACAAGTGGTTTAAAAAATTAGAAACCTCAACTTGAATAGCACAATAGCCAATTTTCACTTTCATTAAGTAAAATTAACATGATGGGAGAAGGGGAAGAAAAATATCGACGAACACCTCAGTAGGGTATTTCAAAGAATTTCCTTTAAAATAGTCCCAGCCACTATGTAAGTTGAATTCATAAAATAATAGCACTTTCCATGGTATTGGCTGTTGTTACATTTTTGTTTTACCAGTAAGATCATACATAAGTATAAGTAAAAATACTTCTTAGAGATTTACTGTAAAATCTGTCTTTCATACATTAACTAAATACTAAGTTTATTGATCATTATTTATTTTCAACATATCCTCTCTTACAACCTGCACAGTCTTTTAAGCGATTGATTGAGCATGGGATTGGTCCATTGGCCAGACCCTGTATCATAGAAGTAAGTTGACTATACTTTCTCATCTTCACAAAATGTGGCAAGCTTGTAATCAACAGTACAAATATGTTGTACACAAACATTAACATTTTTGTACTAAAGATGCACCTATGAAATACAAAGTCAAACTGACAAAAGTGATGTTCCCAATCTTGTGCACTGTGTCATTCAACATGGTGTGCATCTGATTTCATTTAGAGTTGAGAAAATACAAGACACAATTTACAGGGATACCAAAAAACTATAAGCATTTAAAAGGTTGTGCAATTTGCAAACTGTACAAAGGACAAAAGTATTCATACTCGCATAAGCTTGTAAACTTTGACCCCTTAACCATGCACTCAGGGTTATAGAACATGTATTGATACTTTATTTAAAAAATGGGAAAAATTATGGTAAACCTATATTATTTTTTCATAAAATTATATTTTGTTATATGAAATTTTAATATTAAACAGGACTAACAATTGAAATGACTGAGGTTACTGATATTTGAAAGTTTTAATGGTCAAGATCAACTTTGATATAAAATGAAAGGAATTATACATTAACTATCTAACTGGCTCTTTGTAACCTATATATATAACTTCTTTTTAATTTCACCAAAGGTGCGACGTAAAGGCCTAATTTTTGGGCCATACCCGCTGCTGTAAACTGAAGTTTTACCTGTACGTCTTTGATTTAATAGGCAAAAACTACAGAGCAGAGACTATGGCCAATCAAAGAAAACATTGGGCCTCTACATCGTGGATTCTCCTTTCAATTCTACCTATGGTGAAACAGAAAAGAAGTGTGTAACATATACATGTAATCATTAAATACTTCGTCCGATATATAATGTGGAATAATGACTTAGGCACAAGCTCTAACATTATTCAAATACCTAAATTACTAATTTGGTGATTGAAAAGAACTTAAAAATCCCATTAATAGTTCTTTTTGTGTAAAGACATTGCATTTTTTAAATCAAGCTGGCAATGACACATTTGATTTTTTTTTTCTAGTATTTTCCAGAACTTTTATTTCGCTATCACATTTATATATCAAATGCTGGGCAAAACCATACTTTAGAATAATAAAATTTAAATTATTTAATACACACACAGGAAATTGTAATAACTCTTCCATACACACACACACACACTATATATATATAAATAACCACAATTAGAGAATTTTTGATTAATGGTCATTTTCACTACACTGTTTTACATTTTGTGTAAAAGAAAATACAAACTTTGAAACAGTTTCTTTTCAACACTACTATATTCCTAATATCTGCAAATTATGTTCCTTTCAGAATTGACACCAGGGGGATAAGCAGTTGTAGTTCTTTTGCTAAAATCAGAGGCATGGGTTTCTTTTGGTTTAAGAAAAGGTCAATTACCATTCATATTTGGATTTAAGATTGGAAAAGTTGAGTCCTCCTGAAAAATGTAACTTCTAAAATTAAAAAATTCTCTGAAAGGAGGTGATTTACATTCTTGGAATGGATGCAAGTAGGTTACCATAACTGTAATACAGTAAGCGTATATAGATGTTCTTGAATATATACTTTTAAAACAAAAATTAACATAGATATATTGAAATTTATCATTTAAGAAATGAAGAGAAATCTGAAAACAATATTTTTTTAAATTTAGTTGGGTCAGCATGACCAATTTACAGGATAATTCTCTCTCTCCTTTTATTTACAAGAATGTTGTTTAAAAAACAATCCATCCCGAATACTTCACACTGAATGTCTAGTTCTCAAAATAATTAGTAAAAGTTAAATCTAAGACAAATGTAGAACATAGGAAGTCTGATTATTTTTATCAATTTTACATAATCCAATTTCATGGCATAATTCTGTTAAAGTTTTTCGTAAAAGTTAATTACTTAAAAACAAAACAACAACAGATAATGTGAAAATGTTTGTAATTGCTACACATTATTAATACAACAGATATTGATTAAATCTGATGACTCTTGCCCTTCGCTGAAAGATTAAAACATGAGTGACTGTATTATAAAGTATGAAAAAGTCAGCGATTCTAGCAGAATTTACATACATGTTTTATAAACTTTCCAAAAAACATTACACGATAACCATTTAAATAAACAACAAATACTTACGTTCCACAAACTCTACTTCAAGTTTCTTTATACATTGCAATAACAAAGTAATATATAAGAAGAAAAAAAAAGACATCAATCCAATATCTGTCTTGTACTATTTCTTACTAGCCCTAGAATTGTATATGTTACACGATAATCCCCTTTACAGAATCAAGTTATACATAACAGTTGTCAGCTGAAATTATTAGACTAAAATCATATTTCAACAGTGTAAGTTTCATGTCTCGGCCATTTCCAAGTCTTTAACTTTTAAGATTATGTGTGTGTATGCAAATTTTTATGATAATTCTGTTATATGACATATTTAAATGATGCGACTGTATAACGATCTTAAGAATTTCAGTAAATATTTGTTTAAGGAAAAAGATAGGTTTGTTAGATGTCATTTAGACATACTACAGACTGGCATAATGTGATTTATTGCCTACTTGGTAATATAATGTCATCAAAATGTTTAAACTTTACATGCATACCAGGATATTTCACTTCATTAAGCTTACCAAAGAAAATCTCTAAAAAATATCAGTTAAAGAATACTCTGAAACAAGTGAAGAATTCCGTCTTGATGTTAAAATCATTACATAATCAACTTACATTTTCTGTACAAAATTTGTATACATAGAGGAACAGTATTGTTTTTAACATTGTTCACCAACCTTCAAACACAAATTAACTGGATTGACAGAATATTTTACACACACTTTTTCTGACTAAAATGTTCTGTATGCCAAAATGCACACCCAGCAATTTTTATACGGTGCTTGCTGCCTATCCCACAGAAG
Source organism: Limulus polyphemus (assembly GCF_000517525.1). Taxonomy (NCBI): domain Eukaryota; kingdom Metazoa; phylum Arthropoda; class Merostomata; order Xiphosura; family Limulidae; genus Limulus; species Limulus polyphemus. The sequence goes on from NW_013666815.1 coordinate 190,129, forward strand.
TTACAGCATTCTTTTGTTGAAAAAAAGGAAACTCTTCTTCAGATATTTCAAGAATACAAGGGATGGAAATCCACGAACAGCTAGAAGAAATAAGAAAATTACAAAATTCAGATGATTTGCTTCTGTTATTACCCAGAATTCATTTACTTAATTGAAGGAAATGTCGCACAAACTTATGGTTCTGAATTTCTGTGGAGCAGGATTTCAGTTTAAAATATAACTGTTTTTCTCTGCAAAACTTAAAAAAAATTACAGCTATACAAGAACAAAGTAAGACTCGATTTATAAGTGGCCTTATAACTTAGTGTCAAACAGTAAAAACCAAGAGACTTGTGCGATCTTCTAAGTTCTTGCATTATAACTTAGCACAAAATTTTTTGCCACTGGTCTTTATTAATCAATAACCCTGATTAAAGTTAGAAAAGGAAAAATACTAGATTATAAGCAGTCAACCAAAAATCCCACTGGTCTTTATCAATCAATAACCCTGATTAAAGTTAGAAAAGGAAAAATACTAGATTATAAGCAGCCAACCAAAAATCCCACTGGTCTTTATCAATCAATAACCCTGATTAAAGTTAGAAAAGGAAAAATACTAGATTATAAGCATCCAACCAAAAATCCCACTGGTCTTTATTAATCAATAACCCTGATTAAATTTAGAAAAGGAAAAATACTAGATTATAAGCATCCAACCAAAAATCCCACTGGTCTTTATTAATCAATAACCCTGATTAAAGTTAGAA
>NW_013666815.1:191435-193126 GCF_000517525.1 Limulus polyphemus
AGAAAGGACCTTGTAACAATAATAAAATCATCAGAAAGGGCCTTGTAACAATAATAAAATCAGCAGAAAGGGCCTTGTAACAATAAAATCAGCAGAAAAGGCCTTGTAACAATAATAAAATCAGCAGAAAGGGCTTTGTAACAATAAAATCATCAGAAAGGGCCTTGTAACAATAATAAAATCAGCAGAAAGGGCCTTGTAACAATAATAAAATCAGCAGAAAGGGCCTTGTAACAATAAAATCATTTGTTACAAGGCCCTTTCTGTAAAATCATCAGAAAGGACCTTGTAACAATAATAAAATCAGCAGAAAGGGACTACAGCATCTGATAACATTTGTCTCTCTTTGGCTGAAACTAATTTTTAAGATGAAGAAAAGTATTTTTAATCTTAACATGAAAATCACTTTGCACTTGGACTAGTCAAAAAAAAAAAGACTCAATATATTCACAGACAAATCTTTTTTTTGTGTTTATTAAAAATACTTCACTAAAAAATTTAATTTTTATACGTAAAAAGACATGTAATGTTTACTGATATTCTGCTAAATTTTGTGAAAATACTCGACCCATATTAAAAATTAGTAATACCATATTATAATGACTTTAAATGAGTACAAAGTGGTCACGTGGTTGGTCAAATCGACCGAGCCCATGTAGAGAGAGTTAATAAGAACTTACCTTAAAAGTGTATCATTCTAGCATCAGTTGGGCTTTGTTCCACAGGACAGTACGGACACTTCAATCTGAAAGAATACAGAGGAATCTGCCATTTAAAAAAAAGGAACGCAATATGCAAAATATTTTCGAGCAAGAAAGTTATCTTTTTTTTCATTTCCTGATCTTTTACTTCCAGTAAATTAACAAAATAGTTTAATCTCCTTTTCTCTTTCCTATATAAGGTTGCCATCATATTTGTTTCAAAGTAACACAAGTTGATAAAATATTCAGAATCACAGGTAACCTATTATTAAATAACATGAGCAAAGTTCATCATTTTTGGAAATTCTCATTCAAAAAGCAATAACATCAAAAAATAAATGTCTGTTAAGTAAGTCCCCAGTAAAAAAAAACTTTCATAAGGCAGTACTCAGTTTACAAATCCACTATCAGAGCATTGTAGCTATGGACAGGTGAATAGACATACATTCTTGCATGAAATCCGTTAAAACAAATATGAACCGTAAAAGTTATGAAAAATAATACTACAGAAACCATACACATCTAAAGAACAGGCCAAACTCTCCATAAAAAGGAATAAAAAAAACATGTCCCTATTAATTATGTTTGATGTGCAACATTAAGCTTATATAAAAAAGAAATACTTCAATTCCAATAGAATGATTTTATACCCAAATCTCAGGCAAATACAATTAGAAACAGTATACATACCCCTTACATCATCAAACACTTTATCTTCTCCAATACATAGACTTAAAAAAACAACAAATCTTGTAATGCCACTTCTGCTGGTTTTACTGTTGCCAAAACGTTAAGGTTGTTGGTTTCAATATTGTTAGAAGGCCCCTTCTGCTAGTTTTACAAATTGTTATAAAACCCTCTCTGCTGATTTTACTGTTTTTACAAGGCCCTTTCTGATGATTTTATTGTTACAAGGCCCAGTGGGATTTTTGGTTGGATGCTTATAATCTAGTATTTTTCCTTTTCTAACTTTAATCAGGGTTATTGATT
>NW_013666815.1:193520-201620 GCF_000517525.1 Limulus polyphemus
ATGATTTTATTATTGTTACAAGGCCCTTTCTGATGATTTTATTATTGTTACAAGGCCCTTTCTGCTGGTTTTACTATTTCTACATAGTCCCTTCTGCTGGTTTTATTATTGTTACAAAGGCCTTTCTGCTTATTGTATTATTGTTACTATTCCTTTTCCTGGCTAAACAGATACAAAGAAACATAACCTACAACTAGTAAGGCATCACTAGTAATACAACAATAACATAGAAAAACAAACAGTGACTGGTTTAAGTTTAGTTACTCAACTAAACTGAATACACAGAAAGTAAAACTGGGTTAATAGTCATTAAAAAATATTTTTTAAAACTTGAATGCTGGTTATTTTTCAAATGGCTGTATTGATGTATACCACGATAGACTTTTTTCTCCATTACAAAATCTTCATTTGCTATTCAGTGTAAAAACATAGAATCTTTTTTTATGATTAAACAACCTTTCCCAAATTCTTTTTCCCTCTTTTTAAAGTGTTGCTTTTGTTCATTAATTTGAATTTATTTTTAGTTCTTATTCACAATTCTAAGAGACCATAAGGGTAGTATGAGGACCACCCTATTCTTTCTAATTACCTTAAATCACCACCTACACCCAGTCAATCAAGTAAAGCTTTTAAAATTAAAAAAATAAGTATAACTGTGAAGAATAAAAAACATGTTAAACACATGCAAGAGATCAGAACTTACTTGCTGCCATTTGCTAGCTTGTGTAATGCATCTCGTGAGATGACGTGTCCACAAACAAGCCTCATGGGAGGGTTATTTTCCGAGCTTTGCTGTCGTAAGATAGGACAAGCAAAGATGGAATGGAACCTGCCACTCTGGCCAAGATCTATCTCAATCTGGAAAGAAGTAAAACACAGAGTGAGAAGGTAAAAAATGGGTTAATTTTTTATTCATATGACTTGGGTTTGAAAATTTTGTATCAATCAGCTATATGTATTTCAAAATGCTCTGTCAAGTATTTCCTTGCGTGCTGTAAAGATTTTAAAGTTCTAAACTTTCGTATCCACTATTTGACACTTGGTATTAACCAGGCAAACAACCTTCCATTACAATTAAACTTCGATGGATGACAAGAAATATTGCCTATAAACATAGGTTAGGAAAAGTTTGAACCCTTATGACCTCGATTCTTATTATACAGCTCATCTGAGTAATCCTGATGACCTAACTTAAACTACAGATAAAGAACTTATTATACAGATTATCTGAGTAATCCTGATGACCTAACTTAACCTACAGATAAAGAACTTATTATACAGCTCATCTGAGTAATCCTGATGACCTAACTTAGCCTACAGATAAAGAACTTATTATACAGATTATCTGAGTAATCCTGATGACCTAACTTAGCCTACAGATAAAGAACTTATTATACAGGGTGTCTAAGAATGATTATACACATTTTAAAATGCAACAGTTCTCAAATGAAGAATTTTAAAATATGTATTAAAGTACAGTCCTAAAGACCTTTCAGATCTAATCCATCTTGATAGGTTTGACCCAGAACCAAGTTTCAACGATTATACCAAGAAATATACTGAAAAAACTCCAGATTGTATGTTTAATAAATGGTGAAAGTAAAATGACAGCCATGTGTACACGGTATAAACCAGGAGTAGAAAGAGACAAACATGTACTTCACTATATGTTTTTAAAAGCTACCTTACATAATATCTACGATCATTTAGAGACAAGAATAGGTAACTGTCATAAATGAGAGTTTAGGTTTAGAGTACTAACATTAATTGTGGTTTAATGCAATTAAATTTGACCTTAATCATTTCATCATCATCACTAACTAATCGGTATACTTACAGAACATAATAATTAATGAATCTAGACAATGCCCACTGTGAGTTTTTAACTGATACTTCAACACACTTACAGGAAGTTCGTCCCTAGAGCTCCACACATCTGCTACTTGCCTCTGCTGCATAACTTGTCGGATGTTCAGGAGAGCTGGCAGAGCTACACAGCCAGCATTGATGCTACAAGTACAAAAAAAATGGAGAAAAAGTTTGTTTGTTTTTTTCATGAAAACATAATTATTTACTCCATTCTTGATGATCTGTAGTCATCATTATTAATAAGATAATGTTTACCATGTGATGAAATGTAACAATCAAAATAAACTTTGATTACAACTTCTGGGCATATCCTCCACACCCCCTTCATCCATCAAGACAAACTGATTTTGAGTTGTAAGCATATCCTTTTACACGTCTTCTTCATCCATCGAGACAAACAATGAATAAGAATCTAAAGCATATCCTCTTACATGTCTTCCTCATGCATCAAAACAAAATTTAATTACAATTTTTAAGCATATCCCCTTACACCTACCATCAACCAAAACAAATTCTAATTACATCTCTCGAGTATACACTCTTAATTATGCCACAAGGCATAATCCTCGTTTTAAAAGCTAAAACACAAAGTAAGACAATTTCCATGAAATGGCATTATTGGCGCAAGTTATGTTAAAAAATAAAGGCACTTTTACTTAGAATAGATGCAATACAATTAAAAAGTGTAAGTTAATATAGGAAAATACACTAGACGTACATGTATAAATATGTATGGTTCTGACAAATATTAGAAAACAGTTGATAACGTCAGATATAGTCTGATCCGATTCTTCGATGTTTTATTTCGATTATGAAAGTTTACATGTTTGACTATGACACAATTTTTCTTATGTCTGACTCTCAGTCAGTGAGAGACTTTCCTGTAAAAATCTCATTACACCATCAAAAATGTAGAGAAAACTTCAAAATTTAGCATATTTATGTACTGATTAACCTCAGTGACCAAGTTAATCATCATTTCCAAAAACTACCTCTTTAAAGATGACTTACTTTATGTTATCAGATAGGAGTGAAAATGAGATATATTTTACATTAACTTTCTGACACAACACTTACACTTGAAACACAACTCTTTTTTCAACTTCACTATATAAACTTAACTATATAAAGGCTTTTTTAAATAGCCACACCATCACCTAATGCCATTTCTTTTATTATTTATTTTATGTCCGTCAGTCTGTACAAGTATATGCTTGAAAAATACCAAAATACAGCTTAACCCTCTGAGCATGGATAGGTCAAAGTGTGCACGTCACAACTTTGTTGTAGTTTTTTTAGTTACAGAGTTACATTCAAAATTTAATCAAACAACTTTATTATCATTGTATGTCAACAAACACGGTGTAAAAATGTAGTTTATAATTCAAATTTTAATATTATACAAATTTTAATTTTTTGTCAAATAGAAATTTTTAAATAACTTCTCTGTCTTCACTGCTATATATATTTTGTGACATTTCTTTGCTCCGAATCACACATTTTAAATATTTTTTCCCCACTATTTGAGTTTTAATACAAATTACAAAGTTATAGTATAGATATATGAAATATTTAACATCTAACTTTAGTGAAGAATAAACTAGAAAGTAGTATATTCACCAAACTGTAAGAGGACTCTCCACAGACAGTCCTAACATGGTACAGGCATCTTTAGTAAATATTTCACAGATGTCAGACCAGTGAACGGGATCAAGAAGATAGCTGTATGGTGAGTTTTGAACCCCTTGACGAAGGTATAGAAGACTACCCATCAGAACTTGAACTTCTGAAACAAAAATCATTTTTGTTATTATAACCAGCTCATATTTAAATAGTACAATTCCCCATAACTACAAAATGTTCAGACTGTCTTTCTCTGTCAGAAAATTGTGAAATCTTTTGATTCTCATGCATTTTAGAATGTTAAGCAGTTATTCATTAGATAACAATGGACAGAACACGACAGGGGAGTTCAAGGAAACCTTCATTACCAAACAATTACCAAGAACCGATACTTCACCTTTCTCGTGAAAGCTTGCGAGGTGTTGAAAGTTTTCCCGAGCATATTGAACAGCATCTTGCTGTTTTTCGGTGCCTTGTTGTAACAGTTCAATGAAACGAAGTCGGTGAAGTTTAAACTCCAGCGAACTGTGCTGAGCTTGCAACAAGTCTCTATTTCTACACGCCCATCTATAGAGAAGATTAACAATACAAACCTAATAAGTGACTGTAACTAATGATTTTGTAGTTACAAATGTGTCAATGAAGCAAGAAATCAGTTTCTTAATTAGTTAATTTTACTCTTGATTTTTAAGTCTATTAACAGAAACTACAAAATAAATTGTGGTATAGAATATCAAACTGACAAAAATACAAATCAAATTCAAATTAACCATTTATTTTACTGTAACATAATACCAATACAAAATAAACGTACAGCCGATATAGAGTTGTTTATAAGTGCAAAATGTTTAAGAAACATTAAACAAATATATTAAAAGACTCCTTAAAAATAACAAATATATTAGTTCCATTCAAACAATATTTCAATTCAATCACAAATCAAACACATAAACAAACAAAATATTTTTCTATTACAGCCTAAACTTCTTCTGTTATAAAAACTATCTGTGTATAAAAAGTTCAAACATTCTGAATTCCAATTATACATCAAATGTATTGAATAGCAACTACAAAATATTATGCACACAAATAGAGGACAAATTCTTAAATTTCGTCAGAGACAGATTCTTCGTACAAAAAATTCTTATCAAAGATGAAACAAGATATTGATTCAGACAGTGTTATTCTTTTCATCTTTCCCTATTCCACCACTGATACCATTTGCAGGAAAATGTAACTATCTCTTCTGGGCTTGCTGGATGGTATCATTCATGGTGATGCAATTGCTTATTAACAGTCATGTTTCTTTTGTTCTTGTGCCAGACAGTCTACTATAACTATCTCTTCTGGGCTTGCTGGATGGTATCAGTCATGGTGATGCAATTGCTTATTAACAGTCATGTTTCTTTTGTTCACATATCCATTACTTCATCAGACATGTTTCTTTTGTTCACATATCCATTACTTCATCAGTCATGTTTCTTTTGTTCACATCTCCATTACTTCATCATTTATGTTTCTTTTGTTCACATATCCATTACTTTATCAGTCATGTTTCTTTTGTTCACATATCCATTACTTCATCAGTCATGTTTCTTTTGTTCACATCTCCATTACTTCATCACTCATATTTCTTTTGTTCACATCTCAATTACTTTATCAGTCATGTTTCTTTTGTTCACATGTCCATTACTTTATTAGTCATGTTTCTTTTGTTCACATCTCAATTACTTCATCAGTCATGTTTCTTTTGTTCACATCTCCATTACTTCATCAGTCATGTTTCTTTTGTTCACATATCCATTACGTCATCAGTCATGTTTCTTTGTTCACATCTCCATTATTTCATCAGTCATGTTTCTTTTGTTCACATATTCATTACATCATCAGTCATGTTTTTTTGTTCTTCTGCCAGATAGTCTTCTGTTGAATACTAATGCTGCTGATTGGTTATGGTTTCACACTCTTTAGTCTTTTGTTTAACATCCAAGGTTGGAACTAGTAGAATAGCAATTGTATGGCCTGGTAATTAAGGTACACAACTCACAAACTGAGAATTGTGAGTTCAAATCCCCATCGCTAAACATGATTGTCCTACATGGATGCCATCTGGACCAGCCACCTGGGTGTAAAATGCTCGTCCTACTTGGATGCCATCTGGACCAGCCACCTGAGTGTAAAATGCTCGTCCTACTTGGATGCCATCTGGACCAGCCACCTGGGTGTAAAATGCTCGTCCTACTTGGATGCCATCTGGACCAGCCACCTGGGTGTAAAATGCTCGTCCTACATGGATGCCATCGGGGCCAGACACCTGGGTGTAAAAATTCTTGGGTTCCAAAAATTACCACCCAACCCCAAACTAGTTGGGATTAAGGTTATTATATAGAAGAAGTAAGCAAGCATTGGTGTGAAACTACAATTATCAACATCCTTTTAGTGTCCCTTATTATTGGTGTGAAAACTACATTTATCAATGTTCTTTTAGTGTCCCTTATTATTGGTGTGAAAACTACATTTATCAATGTTCTCTTACTGTCCATTATTACTGGTGTGAAAACTACATTTATCAATGTCCTCTTAGTGTCCCTTATTATTGGTGTGAAAACTACATTTATCAATGTCCTTTTAGTGTCCATTATTATTGGTGTGAAAACTACATTTATCAATGTTCTCTTACTGTCCATTATTACTGGTGTGAAAACTAAATTTATCAATGTCTTCTTAGTGTCCCTTATTATTGGTGTGAAAACTACATTTATCAATGTCCTCTTAGTGTCCATTATTACTGGCGTGAAAACTACATTTATCAACGTCCTATCAATGTCCATTATTACTGGTGTGAAAACTACATTTATCAATGTCCTCTTAGTGTCCCTTATTATATTGGGGTGTATTAGCAGTGGACTTATCTGTTCCATGACACCGTTGGCTTTCTAATAAGAGTATTTCTGTCAATCCTTCCATCTTGAGAGAAGATATTACCAAGATACTTAAATTATGTAGCTAGATAGTATACATCATCATAAAACCATTTTGGTTAACTTTCACTTTGATTCAAGTACAACTCTATGATTTCCTTGTAAAATATTATAACTATTCTCAAAATTTTCACACACACACACACAAAAAGGAATTCAATTAATGAAATACATCAAACTTACTACCATAAGGTAAAAATTGACACAGAAACTAAACATTTCTTTCAATGATAAAATTTTAAATGCTCATTTACATAATTATAACAACCAAGTGAATAGCAAGTTTGAAATTCACATAATTTTACTACTGAAAAAAACTGTGTGATAAAAAAATCCCATAATAATAAAGAGTGTAAGAAATAACCTTTATTAACACTAACTTGTAAGTACATTTCACACACTAGTTCTAATGCTTTCACATGCCAGAACATGTAACATCTGGCATTTTGGTGGTTATAATGCAGTTGACTGACACAATTTAACATAATATATGGACAACAAAGGACCAGTGGATATGTAAAAACTGTTCTTGAATACTCTTTATTAAAAAAAAAAGTAATAATTTAAACCCACTCTTTTATTTTTGGGGTATCAATTCCCCCTTTTTAACCTTTGGTAGTATTGGTTTCCACTACTGCTGACAACAACTCATTCTATAGGCCAATCACCCTGTTAGAAACATTAAGGAAGCCTAGCCTGTTTTCCCAAATCTTAAGCTTGTGTCCTTTAAATATATTGTCTTCAGAAAACAGCACATAGAAATCAGAGGCCTTTATCTCATTGATCCCCAGAAAAAGTAAATAAGATCACTTCTTACTCTTCTTTTCTTTAAAAAAAATAAATTAAAAGATTATTCCCATAAGATAATCCTTTCCTCTCATTAATCATCCTGGTAATCCTCATCTAAAGTCTGAGCCCTTTTTTTAATAAGTCAATATCATTCCTTAAATAAGAAAACCAAAACTGTACACAATATTCCAAGTGAGGCCTAACTAGTGATTTATACAGATATTATTACCTCTTTTGACCAGTAATCAGCATGTCTACAAATACACTAAAATTCTATTAGCTTTACTACTAGCAACAAAAATACTGTCTCAATGGCTTGAGTAAATTATCCGTTCTTAAACCAAGGTCCTATCCTCAGTCAAACTATTGTGTTCTCAGCAATATTATGATATTACCTTGCACTTTTATAAATAAATGTCATTTGCCAAATATTAACTTGTTCAAATGACCAATTCATCCAAGTCATTCTGTAGTATTTCAATATCCCCAACTCAGCTAGAAATACCCAAAATTTTGATGTCAGATGTTATTAATTATCCCCTTATCAATAAATGTAAATAAAAAGCAAGGGCTCAATTTTAATTAATAATCTTTATATTCACATCATATTTGAAAGTAAAAGCTTACTCTAATCCAGGCTTCAGATCCTTGTGTTTTAGTGCTTCAAGTATTTGATTTAGTTCAGAGAAAGGCTCCTTCTTCCCTTCTTCCATTTGCAATCCTGCCTCCTACAAGATACACATTTTTTGGTGACCCAACTGACGTTATCTTGGTAATTCATAGTCTACCATTATGAAAACATGACACAAATAAATTAAAAATACATTTTCTCAACTAT
>NW_013666815.1:202656-212402 GCF_000517525.1 Limulus polyphemus
AATTTAGAAGGCTATAAAACAAAACCTGAACTTGCTTAAATTTAGAAGGCTATAAAACAAAACCTGAACTTGCTTGAATTTAGAAGGCTATAAAACAAAACCTGAACTTGCTTGAATTTAGAAGGCTATAAAACAAATCCTGAACTTGCTTGAATTTAGAAGGCTATAAAACAAAGTAAAATTGTCTGTTCTTTGAGCAATATAGCATGTTTCCCACAAACTGATGAAAAACCTGTAAATCTAGCTACACTATTTGGTTTGTTTGCTTTGTTATTTAATTTCACACAAAGCTACACAAGGGCTGTCCATGCTAGCCGTCCCTAATTTAGCAGTGAAAGACTAGAGGGAAGGCAGCTAGTCATCACTATCTACCGCCAACTCTTGGGCTACTCTTTTACCAATGAATAGTGGGATTGACTGCACATGATAATGCCCCACAGCTGAAAGGGTGAGCATGTTTGTTGGGACAGGGATTCGAACCCGCGACCCTCAGATTGCTAGTCGAGCTCCCTAACCAACAGGTCACTGTTCGGTTTTATTAAAACTTTAACCCTACAGATGGTTCAAAGTACGTTATGTCACCTGTGTTTCTATCATTACATTCACAATTTAATTAAACAATTTTATTATCAATATATGTCAATAAATTTGGTATCGAACATATAGTTCAAATTTTGTTTTTATATAAGCTTTAAGTTCTTAATTTCGAAAGGAAATAATTAAATTAATTCTAAATCTTTACTTCTTAGTATCATGTAATGCTTCTTTGCTCCAAACTGCTCATTCAAAATTTTATTTCTACCTTTATATGATCTTCTGCCATCAATTACATTATGATATTGTTAAGCTATACTCTAAACGTATAGCCTCAAACTTCTTGGATTACCGAGATATAAACAAGAAAATCAAGCCCACGTACCACGCTCCTCTTACCTCATTATGTCTTTCAAGAAATGTCAATAATTCTCTCTCTCTCTCTCTGGCATTTGTTAATGGATTATTCATAACCAACCAACAGCAGAACCAAACTTTTTTTTATTAAACATGTTAGGAGGCTAGTTAGTTTAGTTGCCAGGTTAGGAAACATTCGGCACCAGTTACATTGTTCCTTTGTAGTGTTCGGCTAGACCAGATAACTGAACTTTTTTTTTATAGCAAAGCCACATCAGGCTATGTGTTGTGTCCACTGAAGTGAATCAAACCCATTATTTTAGCGTTGTAAGTCTACAGACTTACCACTGTCCCACCAGGGAAAGAATGAACTTTTTAACCTATTTATAGCTTAGATAGAAAGCCGGTTATATTATACCAATTTTAGGGCATTCTATTTTTAGTGTGTGTGAATGTTTTATGTTGTAAACTGTATACTTGAAATAAAGATTACTAATATTTCGGACAATTAACTTCCATTACAAAAAAAATATGTCTATGGTTGCTTTTTCCAGAAAAAAATTTTTTTTTATGTATATTTTTTTTTAATTGAATCTTATAAATTAACTAACACTTAACTGAACAAAAAAGTAAGTAAAATTTCTCGTGCTACTCAAGGTATGATTGGAATGTGTTTGTTTACATCACTGTAAGGCTGTGATAAATGGCTTTTGGCATACTTTGAGACTGTCCAAGTCCAGCTGTTAAGCAACAAATCTAAAGGAACTCAGATCTGAAAAGTTTATTAGCTTTCACTGTAAGAATAAATGTGTGTAATGTCTGTTACAGTATTCAGTCATTCTAGAAAGACAAAATGGGGTAACTTAGATTTATTTCATATTTTTCAACTGTTCATCTTAGCCCACACTATTGATTTTGCTATAGTTAGTATCAGGGTAAAGAATATAAGAGATAAAACATAAATATAATGAAGTTCTAGGATTTATGCAAATTAAATATGAAAACTTTAAAATGAAAAAGTATGGTTTTTCTTAATACGAAAATTACCTTACACTCGGACTAGTCAAAGTCTGAGTTATAGTGACTCAGTAAGTCCACAGACAAATCTTTAGTAAAAATACTCCACCAAAGGATTTTTTTTTTTCACGTACAACAGACTTGTACGTTTACCGTAATTTTGCCAAATTTCAGAAAGATACACTAAGTACATTCAGTTATTAAATGTATAAATTCATGCTCACTGAGTTACAGACGAGGTTCAGTGACCTTTATAAAATATATCTTGTTTGTTCTAGTTTGTTTTTATTACATAAGACTTTCTAAGCTATCAAGATTTATATGAACAGTAAGACTTGCTCACTTTTATGAGTTCTTCAGCTATGTCTAGCATCCCTTGTCGTAGAAAATGCTCACACACCACCTGGTTTAATAATCGTTGACTTTCTTCTTCTCCAAAAACTTTTTCACTACTGGTGCTACCAAAATCTGGAATTAAATTCTAGAGACAAACCAAAAACGAACCAATTAGAGAAAAACTTAGCCCCACTTAATGGCAGGTGATATAGAACATATAAAATGTCACAGCAAAAAGTCACATTTTTGCCAATCCTTCCACATACACACCCCCTCTACAATACTTGCATATTGTTTTTGTACACCTGTTATAATAATATTTACTTCACAGCCACTAAAAATAATATACAAGTTAGCAGATCCTGACTTAATAAACAGTGTTTAAATTTCAACAAAAATATTTACTAAGTATTATAAAATTTGTGAATAAGTTGTTGTTTTTTTTTACTAGTTGAATGGGTTTAGTTACATTTAATTATGAAATGGTTAATCCAACCGGCATTTCAATCAACTGAATATGACTCACTACAACTCATAAAAAAAAATAAACAGGTTTCTATTTGCAGCTGTGACTCAAGGCTTGCTTACATATATTTAGTAAAGTGCACATGATTACAAGTTTTCAAGAAGTCAAGGGCCACACTTATCTGGCAAAGAGCCATAAACTGTACTTGTAAAACAAATGTTGGTTCTAACTTAATAACTAAGCATAGAAATAAGCAGTAACTTGTAATTTACTCAGAATTACAACAAATAATTGAAGCATTACATTTTGTTAAAAAGAATATTGATGTCAATCGCTGTACTCATGACCATATATATCATTTTTCTCACTCTATTTTTATACAGTTAAGATAATTTCAGAACATATACCTCATAAAAAAATTGGACAAGCTTATTTTTCTTCTAAAAATAATCAAAACCTTTATTACATGTTGAAATACCTTACCCTACTAAACACTACCATGATTTGGTCAACACCCTCTTGAGAACATGTAAACAACAGTAAAAAATATGTCCATAAAAATGTTACTTAGTGACAGCTCATGAAATATGATGCATTATTTTATACAGACTTTTCAATTACATTAGCAACAATACCTTAAGTGATTCATTGCTCGTGACACGATAATAAAAAAATAACACAATATCATGTGTAGTCGTTAAAAAGTAACTGAAAAAACAGCTAATCAGAAACCTGATTTTTTGATAACTTGCCTTTAAAAGACTTGAAACAGTTCTATGTTGCTATTACCAGCATTTGGAACTCCTGACAGAAGAAAGAAATAGTATTTATGTTTATTACTGTTCAATTTAAGTTCTGGATACTGGGTGAATTTGCTGGTCTTATGCCATGCACCTGTTTAGCATTTCTTATCTTTAGACTTAAGTTAGAATTTTAAAAATCTCTGGAAAATTAATAGCAACAAAATAGCTATGTAAAGAATATTTACATTTCAAAAGATATGATTTACCTTGTCAATAGCTTTTCCTACTTTCGAAACAGTTCCATGTAGGTCCCTGTGTTCCGTGGTCATGGATGTTGTGACATCTTTTACTCGTTTAGCACACTGTGCTAACAACAGTGCTTGGGATGGTGTAACTTCTTGGTCGAATGGTGCTGTAGTTAGTTACAACACATTAAAATTTATTGGAAATTACTAAAAGAAGTATATAAACTGTACTGGTTATAACTAAAAAAAAGTATTTAGGAATTAAGGAATGAATCTAATTATATATAACCAACTATATATATATATATATATATATATATATAACTTGTCAGTTTGCTTCCCTTGCCACTAACAGTATTTAATCGGTAAACTCAAAAAATATCACACGAGATCCAGTCAGCTTTAAGAAATTGAGATTAGTCCGAAATTTATAAATGAAAACTAATCTTCATAAGTGTTAAAATAATAATAATAACATAAAAAATTATTTTCAATATTATAAACAATAATATCAATGAAACTAAATATATTAGTACCTAGTTATACATTATACACCAACAATCTTTCTGAACAAATCTGACCAAGGTATATTTCTGAGATTCAACTCACCCTAATACATCACAAGCTCCCATATAACATAAGTAGCAAAAGCTTTTTGGAAAAATATTTTTGGTGACCCATGAACTAAACCAGTTTGTTTTCATGTAACTTATATCATGCTTCTACCAGTACATTAGAACCTGCTAACTGTATGTGAATATATGTACTTCAAAAATAAAGATATAATAAGGAGGGTTGAGAACGTTACATCAATACATTGTTGGAGCATCTCCACATTGTTACAGTCCACATTTGTTCATGCTCTATCTAACAACCATGCATTGTGACTATAGCCCTGTAGTGAAGTCTCCATTGCAAAAGACTCTGGTGTAAGACAATCATTTCCAAAGCACACCAATCCTCCCTATAGGCTTCCCATAATCCATCTACAGTTTCCCAGTGCCCATTTCAACAGTTCGATTGCAGAGATTGCTTCAGGTATGCAACAGTTAAACAGGGGGTATGACTGGAAGCCTTATCTTTGTGAACCCATACTTCTGTTGGCCTTATTTTCCAGATGGAGATCCTTCCTTATTATGTTGTGCAGTTACCACTGACTTTTCTGTTCATGGTTTCTCACCTGTTACCAGACATTGTACTTTGCTTACCATAACTAGAATATGACTTGTTGAAATCTTTATATATAGATGGTTCTGGTGTCCCACATTGATCCATATTCAATTGTTTTCCAAAGCCATTAAACAAAAGAGATTTCCTATTTTGGAATTTCTAAATCCCCAACCTGAACACATCTTTATGATCTGAGTCCATAAATATTATGCATCGGTAAGAGCTGCTACATACCCTTTAAAAAAGCAATCAATTTTTGGTACTCACAGTATCTACAAAATGCCAAAAAATGTCAAGATGTAGTTCTGATACATGCTGTTTTGTCACAACTTTATACTGGCTATGATTCTTGCATGATTCGCTGATTTACATATTCAAAATAAATTTAACAGAATGCATTCAACCCTGTATTACTATACTTGTCAGCTTTTGTATTCATAAGACACTGTTCTTATATGAAACTCAAAGGATTAAAATGTGGCTACCAACACAACCAAATTTAAAATCTTTACTGTGACTATATTATGTCACGTTTTGTTTACTAACATTGGTACACTTTGACCTAGCACTTTATAATTAATCATTACACACACCAGAGAAAAGTCATATGACTAAAAACAATCCAGAAAGACATATATAAATTATATTGATAACTTGGAAACAAGAGGCTTAAAAACAAAGTTTCACACTAAGTTCATTCAGACCATATTAACTTGAGTCAAAATGACACACAGATGTATCCAAGAACTCGCATCATAAAATACTTCACAAACGATTTTAATCTTTTAACGTAGTTTACTTAATTACATTAATCTTATACTATGATAAAAATGTGTCACTTATGATTACATCCAACTAGGATGTCACTGATCTGTAACATATCGTACTTATTACACTGGATATAAAAAGTAAGTTCCTTAAAACCCAGTACCAGACCTTCAGTTTGAGACTTTTAATTGTGCTCTTTAATTTGACTCTGGATAAGTAATTGATTGCAATCCTCCAAAAAAACAAACAAATACTAATTTAAATTTACGTGAGAATCCCAGATTTTACATATTCACATCGTGATCATGTCCTAAACTGACTAGAAAATAAAGTATTTTTTTACGAAAAATTGCTAAATGAATTTTTCGACACTGCTTCTCAAAGTCATGCGTGACTTAGTAGTTACTTCGGGTGAGAGTCATGAGCTTGGTGCTAGTTGCACCAATTTGATTGTGTTTAGTTTATTCTTGTTTTTTTGTTATAATCATTTTGTGTTATGTTGAATTCTTTGAATAAAGAATAAAAATTTAAATCAAATTTTTGTGTTTGTATCCATTAATACAGCATTATTCACAATGTTTATTTGTAGTAAAACTGCATTATAACAGACCATTATGGTGAAGCATGAGGGAGTGAGGTATCTTTAGCAGCTGCTAATGTGTTGAATACCAAGTAAACAAGACTTAAGAGATGTGTTATGGTAGAAAAAGTATGAAATATAAAATATATGCTAATAATAATAATTTTAATGTAGAAAAAAAAAGCACCAGTGTAAACCTACCCTTCCTTCCCTCCCTCCCCAGTGAATATATTTAATTAATTAACAAAATATGTGACTAATAAGAACACACTAACTTTTTGTAATAGATGAAGGTCCCTATTTATTTTCTAATCAAACTGTTTTTCTGTTTATTTATTATTATTTTTACTAGGTTATATGTTAATTAATCAACAACATTATTAAAAAGATTATGGCTGTTAACCTGCATGGAATGGCAACTGTTAAATAAAGACTTGTTTTGCTTAAATCAGCTGTGGCTCTTTTAATTGGCTGCAAAGCAAGCTTACTGGTGTGGCTATATGAGTATCACACATAGCATTAACTATGTAGATAAACAATGTGAATTTCATTGTTATATTTAAATTATAAAAAGTTAAAAAACACAGTAGTGTTACTGTCACCTATACTGTATAGTATACCTTAGGTCTGTTATCATATTATGTATAACTTATACTATAGTATACTATTAGTATTACTACCGAGTACTAGTACTAGTTATAGTATGATCCTTTAAAAATAAAAGATTCGACAGTAAGACCTAGTGGTAAGTAGTACTAGTCCTAGACTTGAGCTTACCCAACTCTTAGTCTTAAATTTAGATAAGCTAAAAATTAGACAAAAAAAAAGAAAAAAGAATGATGCCCAAATAGGCCTAACTTCTTTATAAAAGTTGAATAAAGAAGTTAGGCCCATTTGTGAATCATTCTATGCTAATTTATATGTTAATGAAAAGCTAAAACCTTGCCTTGGCTTAATTCAGTTTGTAAACCTTGGACATAATTCACCAAGTCAGCTAATGTCATTTTAGCATGTTCGTTAAATGCATGATACTTTGTTATAACTCTATCTACTTCTTTTTCTACAGCAAAACACGAATCCATCTTGACAGGCTTCTGAATTCGGTATTTACATCACTGGTTAAATAGTTTATATTATGGCAAGGCAAAAAGGACAAACTGTAAACTAATATTTGATGTTTGACAATGACCATTGAAAACGAATAGGCCTAACATTTTTAATAAACATATGTGGTGTAAAAATTATATCTATTAGTTGAAATCTATTGTCATTAACACTGAAGAATTTGATTAATAAGCTTATCTATAAGAAACTAAAGTATATCATCAATGACAATGTTTGTTGTTGTTTCATATAACAGGAAAAGTTATGTTTATGTCGAAGGATTGTTTGTTGTTCAGTAGAAAGTGCCCCCCAGTAGCACAGCGGTATGTCTGGGGACTTACAACGCTAGAAACCGGGTTTCGATACCCGTTGTGGGCAAATCACAGATAGCCCATTGTGTAGCTCTGTGCTTAATCACAAACAAATCAGTAGAAAGTTATATAAAGAGATATCTGTGCCCTGCAAACCGCGGGTATCAAACCATATTTTTAGCGTTATAAGCCTTCAGATTTACCACTAAGCAGCCTGAGGCACCGAATAATTGAAATTGAAGACGGTGTTTTGTTGATATACAGAGTTAGAGATTCGATAGCCTTTCTTTTTCTATTCGTAAAGCTATAGGCGCAAGTCTACTAACATGATTGTTTGTTGTGTTTGCCATAAAGCCGCGTATTGGTCTATCTACGCTGTGTCCACCATGGGAAATCAAACCCCGAATTTTGGCGTTGAAAGTCTGCAAACTTACTGCTGACCCAGGCAGCCTGAAAAACTCTGGCAGCGAATATGACGAATATAGTGTGGTTGAAATACTGTTATCATACACTCTTCTAATTCTTGAAAATCCGTTTGAGACTAGATTAGTAATGTAGTGTTAAAATATAATAGGCCTAATATAATGTCTTATGATAAATATAATTAATTATATCATTCTTTGTGAGCTTTGAAAAGGCGTTCACACCATAACAATTCTTGATGTAACAAATGGCCTATATAAACAGTCTTCCGACCTTTAATGTGTTTATTGTATCCTAGCCGTTCTGGAGGTATCTGGAATTGATCGAAACACATCGTAGGCAATGGATATGACAAATATAATATGGTTGAACTACTATTATTACACACTGTTCTACTTCTTGAAAATCCATTAGGAACTAGATTAGGAATATGTAGTGTTAAAAATATAATAAGCTTAATATAATTAATCCTGAATTTCTTCAAGGAAAGAGACTGAACACAAACACAATCAAACAATGAAAACATTTTTTTTTATTTCAAAGACAAAACAACAATGTGTGTGCGTTGTCTAAGAATGATAAGACAATTACCTTTACTGGAGAGGGTTAGTTCATGACTCTTAAGTGTAGAGTAAGCTGTAGTCCTTTCAAAATATCTCTCAATCTTTTCGTATTTCTAAGCTGTTTGAATCTGGGAAAACATCACGTTATATACTTAGAACTATAACATCATATGTTTCCAGAGCAACTAGCGCTAACATGTGACTAGTAATTTCCAGTAGAAAACAATGGAAGTTGTGACCTCGAAATATCACATGATCTACTAATAGGAAAAAAAAACAAAAAAAAACTGCTGTCTACTTTTACACACTAATCAAAACTTTATTACTTAGCGGTAAGTTTGAGGTATTATAATGCAAAAACCGCGTTTTCTGTACCCAGAAGTGGGTAGAGCAAAGATAGCCTATTGTGTAGCTTTGTTATTAAAAACAAATAAACAAGGTGTAGCAAGCACATGATATACAATATCATTTTATTCACTGTCTCTTTAGTGATTTCTTTCATGGACATATACCACGAGTTTTACTTAACCTATTGTTACGTCTCCGTTTGTTAATTAACTTTCCGTAACTTCGTTCCGACGAAACTTTAGCGACACAAGTCCTTACTTAATAAAACTGGTTTATTCTTTCTGAATATAACTTTACGATACACTTGATTTCAGCATTCGCGCTAAAACAAACGCTATAACGAACTTCAACAATACTCTCTGACTGCAAATCAATTACTCACTACCTACACACACAATGATGCCGTCACGTTGTGACCATTTATATATATATATACCAGGCTACCCTATATCTAGTAATCTCCCGACAATTCACGAAGGTTCGAGAGAAGTCGCGTGACACTAGTCACGTGACCTCGCTGACGCAACACTATGACTATCCAGATGTTAGAAATGAGCCTATAGTTTACTAGTCTATCTCTTAGATCATACCATCGAGATCACGTGACTGTTCTCACGCCCTCTACTTTCTAGAACTATCCTGTACTTTGGCGAATGCTCTAGCATTTACTAGATATAGGGTAGTCTGGTATATAAAAAAGGGTGACAACGTGACGGTAATGTAGTGTGTGTATAGGTAATGAGTAATTGAACTGCAGTCAGAGAGAGACGTATTGTTGAAG
>NW_013666815.1:212680-221369 GCF_000517525.1 Limulus polyphemus
AGAAAGAATAAACCAGTTTTATTAAGCAAGGACTTGTGTCGCTAAAGTTTCGTCGGAACGAAGTTACGGAAAGTTAATCAACGAACGGAGACGTAACAATATGAAAAATTTAATGTCAGGATGTGTGAATACATGAGTTTAGTATGGAACTGCAATATGTATTTTCTACTCCTTCGGTTAATGTGCAAAATGTTTTAAATTATTGTATTTTTTGCAGTTCTCCAATTGGACAGGGAGGCGCTCAAGTAAGTTACTCAACTTTACCTTTCACTAGAAGCATGCTGTGTGTGTGTGGTAGTATTTATATCGTTATCTGTGTCTTCCTCCAAGAAAGATAACTGGTTATGTGGCTAGAGAATATAAAAACTAAAGATAGCCCTTTACAAACACACTACATGTTCGCCCACTATAGGCCTGGGCACAAATTTTGAGTTTCTATATATTAATTTACTGGGGTTTATTGTCATATTTAACGTAACGTTTGCTCCGGGAGTGTCAGATTTTCACAAGTTTTTACGCTATAAGTATTGAGCATAGCCTCACTCTAGGTCTCCTCTGATATTTTTTGTTGTTGTTTTTTCTTTGTCTAAGACGAGTTTAGACGACGAGAACTTTCAGAGTTGACATTGAGTTGTTTTTACTTAGACATTTGCTTTAAATGAACGCATTGATTACTTGTTTTGTTTTAACTGGAATTAGAGTTGAATCCAGAGTCCGATATTTTAATGAAGCAGATTTATAGTAAAATCCAAGCTTCACTTGGATTTTACTTATTGTTTTTATAATGATTTCTTTATTAACTTGTATGGATTATTTTTAAATTACCATTTTTTGACTTACATGTAGGAGTATTCGCACTTAAATTTTTGAGAGCTTTTAAATAAAGGTTATCTTCACTAATTTATCAGTTTTACATACACCCACGAGACATTTCCCCTATTATTTTGTACTGTCTTGTATTGTGTTTTGTTTATTGTTGTGACTAAGCATTTTCGTTAATTTAGATATTAGTGTCTTTTCCAATGCCTTGTGTGACGAACCAGTTCGTAGATCGGGGAGAAACAGACTCTCATACCCGATATAGCCTCCAGTTAGTGGGCCTAACTATCTTCTCTGAGGTACATTCTGGAGCTATAAGATACACCAGATGTTTATTTCTGATAAACTACAATCATAAGAAAGTTATAATCAAAATACAAGGCCGAGCGCGGCACAGTGGTTAATGTGCCAAACTGTGAATCCGAGATTCGTGTCTCATTATCCCTAAAAAAAACAAAAAAAAAACATTGCGCTTCGCACTTTGCTGAAGTGGAGATGTTATAAGACTGACAGTTAAATACCACTATTCCATTAGAGTAGCACAAGAGCTGGTGGAGTTGACCAACTATATTCCATTTAGTCTTTCACTTCAAAATTTGGGACGCTAGTATAGATAAGCCCTTGAGTAGCTTTGCGCGAAATTCAACAAACAATAACAATATATATGCTACAGTAATCATGTTCATTTCAATATTATCTTTATAAAATGTTAATTATAATTTGTTTTAACAATTATTAAAAGTTTATTTCGATGGATATACAAATATAACAAACAACATTATTAGAGTGAAATGTCCGGGGGTGGCCTAACAGGCTACAAAATGGAAAGACCTACGAAGATTACATCAAACAGCTTCGCTCGATAGTCAGTGTTCAACAATACCAAGGGGAATTGACTATCGTAGTTATAACGCTGAAAACTAGGTTTTGATACCCTTGGTGTGTACAGTCCATGGCGTAGCGTTGTGCTTAAACACAAACAAACAAACTTAATGCTCAAACGGTAACATTACCCCGAATGTAAAAAAGGTGCCAAGCTAAATACAGTCATCTTCGTTAAATTATCTTATATATTCTTTCAGTGTTTTGTTCATAGCACAGTTTCTTTAATGCTTATAAATATTACATAAATCCATTTAGTCACCATTTTTACAGTTAGTCAATGTTGTCCGGCAGGTGGATGTACAATGGAGATAAATAGGTTTTTTTCATGGTGTAAACTATAAGACGAAACTGACGGTTGAGATTTACATAGTTTTACTTCAGAAGATATTTGAAAACTCTAAGAAGTGCAAAAATAACATGAAAGATGCTTCAGAATTTCAAGGATCCCAGAAAAATGGCTAAATCTTTAAAAGGAATATTTTCTGTTTATAAAGAAAAGGGGATGACTAGTATGGACGTTCTGAGATTTTTGAGGCTACAAATAGAAGACGGTAAGTTCTTACATTGGTACTACTAGTATGGAACTTTCTCTGCTTATGATTTTGTTTTATTAATCTTGATAATGTCAATACAATTTGGTTCTGCTTCTAGGAAGGTAACCTAAATATTTTATCTCTAGTTTCTGCATATGCTGCTATAGTCCACTCATGTACAATCTCTTGTAATATTTTTTACTATTAAGTTTTAATATGAAAGTTATCCCTTCCTGCATGTACGTCTCTGAGACAGTGACAATCTCCTCAGTCAGTCTAAACTTCTGAAATTTATATTGTAATGCATTTTTGTAATTTCATACTTTATACCATTTCTGAGCCACCCTGGTTTTTTACTTGCATTTGCTACTGCCCTTTTTTTCATGTAAGGAACATTACTAGGGGACACAAATATAAATTTTGGCAGGGTAGGAGTCCTCTTCGGCTAAGACAACCGTTTTTATATCGGTATGGTGGGCCTTTGGAATGGGTTGCCTTCAGATGTGGTGGATGCTGTTAATTTAAGGAAAGGCTTGATAAATATTTTAATGATAAGGGCTGGCTTTGAGTATTTTCTTTTTCTTTTATAGTTTTGTGTATGGGGTGGTCTAGATAGACCAATAAATCTTTTGTTGCCCTTAAATTATATGTAAATGCATATAATAACACAAAATTGTATGCCAAAATTATGGTTCCATGGGGTTAAACACCAAGATCATGGCTCCATCATTGTTAGTTTGTAATTTATAGACAGTTGATGAAGTATATGGTGCCTTTTGTTTTGTAGTTTTGAGGTCAACGAGCCAAAAACTGAGTTTGGTAAACAAACTGTTTTGATTCAGCATGCTTAGATAAATTCTTTGAAAGAATGGTTTACCAACTTTTCTTCATAACATGTTTCCTAAACTTTAAACGGTAACATACCTTAAATGTTTTGTTAGTCTTTTTTTTCTTTACGATTAATAATTTATAGCAAAACTACTGTACCTAATAGAAACTTATTCAAGGCATGAATATTGTTAAATTTTTTTTTTCTACTGCTGTTGAAAGGAATTTTTAGCTGTGGCATAGTGGTTCATAAAATGGCTCTGAGTTTTTCAAGTACAAACTTTTAGCTCATAGCTTCGTCATCTCTTGACTGATTTAAGATCTAATTATAGGTTTCGACTCAGGAGGTCAAACCCTTTCAATTGATGTATTTGAACATTTCCAAGGTCTTGTAGATTAATCCTGCCTAAAAGAACTTCAATTTGAACGTAGGCTGTTAGAAATCCTGATGAGTAATAAAATCAAATTGTGTATACATGCACCCCATGCTTGGTATTGCTGGCATACAAAAATATAGCTGATAAAAAGGAAAAAAAAAGGTCTCAAAATTAATTAAAATGATTTCAAGTGCCATGGCTATTGAGGATTCCCTCCTGTTTTTTAGATGATTTAATTTTGTAGAGATAACTGTAAAAAGAATAAAGCCTGTCAATATACAAGGTATGTACTAATTCACTAAATAATGAGTCAAGAGTTTATAAAGCGTAACTAAAATTTGTTTAATTGTATTATGAACGAGGAACATTTTTGGCTTCTTAATATTTTTGAAAATGGTCCCATCACTGACAGAAAATCATTAAGGTTCCATTGTTTTTACCCGATCATAATAGCCTGAAATTCAAGCCTTGAATCCATTTTTATAGCTTTTTGTCACTTACCCAAAACTCGTGATTTCAGTATAGTAGAAGTTCAATCAATTAGTCTGATGTCATGAGAATACTGACACAGAACAACATGTTGTTGGGCTAGTAGAAGATTCTACTTCTGATGAATTGGTGTATTATGTTTATGTTGAGGGGAGTGCCATGTGAGAAGTTGGTTATATAAGCTATCACATGCAAAAACAATAAGTAGAACTGACAGTAAACAATTGGTAAAACAACAAGTAGAACTGACAGTAAACAATTGGTAAAACAACAAGTAGAACTGACAGTAAACAATTGGTAAAACAACAAGTAGAACTGACAGTAAACAATGAGTAAAAGAACAAGTGGAACTGACAGTAAACAATGAGTAAAACAAGAAGTTGAACTGACAGTAAACAATTGGTAAAACAACAAGTGGAACTGACAGTAAACAATGAGTAAAACAAGAAGTTGAACTGACAGTAAACAATTGGTAAAACAACAAGTGGAACTGACAGTAAACAATGAGTAAAACACTAAGTAGAACTGACAGTAAACAATGAGCAAGACAACAAGTAGAACTGACAGTAAACAATGAGCAAAACAACAAGTAGAACTGACAGTAAAGAATGAGTAAAACAACAAGTAGAGCTGACAGTAAATATTGAGTAAAATTTTGTAAGTTATGTAAATTTTTAAGTACTGTTGGTAATTACAAAAAAAAGAAGTCATTTTCGGGAAGACTTGTTATTGATAGGGTTATAACTGAGACAAATATCCATTATTGTTGGGTAACAGTTTTTGTATCATTGTAATAAGTGGAAAAGTTTTGTTTTTTATTGGTCAATTATGTGTTATTTCTTGTTTTGAATTAAAGTTATAGTTTGGATAAAAACATAGATTTATTTTTCTTTGTTATGTACCAGCTGATATATTTGTTATTTTAGCTGAAATAATTGCATTTGTTTCTTTAATGCATTATGATTATCTTAGAGAAATATTTAACTTTTCAAATATAGTATTAGCAGGTGTATCTCTTGTGTAACTAATGTAAAAGATTGTTTTGAAACATGGAAGGAAGTAAATGTAAGTGAACAATGTGTTCTAATATTGAAACTGGTTCATTGTATTTTATTGGTGTTTTCCTTACCTATTTCTAGATCTGGGGTTAAACACCGATATGTATGGTGTTAGATTTGGACATGGAGGGATATTAGACCACTCAGCCTGTGGTGTTCTTGGTAAGTTTTGATGTTGTTACGACATACGGGTATAATATTTGTCTTCCAGATTTCTATGTGTTAAAAAGAAGATGCACAAAACTTTTTCTTATGTAAGACATAAAGATGTGGAAAAATAAATAAAGGCTAAGGCTAAAACCAAAGTTAATATAGTTCGTAAATTTGTATTGTGGTAAATAAACCTTGGTATGACATATTGCTAACAGAAATATTGGTACCTTTTGGGTAGTGTACCGAGAAACTGCCCTAAAATATGAAATTAATCTATCATGTTGCAGAACTTTGAAAAACTCAGTCTATCAGAGCCAAAAAGTTATTCACTTTTTGTGATAGTATCCAGTTCTTACTTTTTCTTTCTTTTTATTGTAAGCTACGTATCAGTAATTTGTATTAAAGCTGTCTACTTACCTGGTTTTCAGAAGCTTGTGATGTTTGCTGTTTTCCTAGTAAGTCTATTTATTGTTTGTATACTATGTTAGGGGCCTTGCATGGCCTGGTGGTTAGGGCACTTGACTTACAATCTGAGGATCATGAGTTTGAATCCCCAATTATATGGTTAATAACTGGGCCAACCACCTGGGAGTAAACATTTTTGGCTTACAAATAATACAGACAGACCCTGACCTAGTTGGTAGTAAAAAGAGAAAATAATATAAAAATATATACACTTTGTTAGGACTTGGTAGGAGGGTAGGAATGGTTGCTTGCATGCTCACACAGTATGTGGAACCTCAGTGCCACTGGCTGGAATCTCATTTTCTGATAAGTTGTATTATGTATAATACTTTTATGTGAATCATAGTTAAGTTTTTGTTAATCTAAAATAAAACAAAATATAAATATAGTGGTAGCTCAGAAGATGGAATACAGAAAATGGGAGCTATGAAATAGTGTTCTCATACATTTTGGCTGACAAGTCATTCCCAAAGTTTTGTTGGCATTCTGTGTCTGAAATTAAGAATAAAAAGGCATTCAACTATTAAAGTTATGACGGAAAACTTAAGATTGGGTGTTTGAAACACATTCCGACAGTTTTCAAATCGTAAAAAAAAAATAATTTTAATGAGCTGTTTATCTTTTTTTTTTTTTAAAACTGTGATAAAAATAGCAGATGTGACATGCATAGTGAAGAATGACCAAGGGAGGGAGGTGAAATCCCAAAAATTATTAGGGATAAGTGTTTGGAATATCCCCCTCCCAGAAAAAAATTCCTTGTATCAGAAATTTTTGCTATCAGTGTTACAGCTTAATATGTATCTAACAATTAGCAAAATCTTCTGATATTACAAAATCCAGTTTTTCAATGTATATTTTTTAACACTTGTTTTTCTTTTAGCTGTTGCTCTTGGATCAAAGTGCAAGAAACTAAGATGGTTTTATCATGGAGACAAGGTAACTGATGTACATCTATTGGGTGAAGAATACTTTCAATGTATAGGTAAAACGTGTGTGTGTGTGTGTCTAAGCAGGGTCACCAAGAACTTTCATGGAACCTGAGGAAGGATTGATATGTGGGATTCCTTATCAGTAAATTCCCCCTGCCTCTACTAGGGCCCTGAAGATATTTCCCTAGCTCCCTTGCCCTCTTGATAGGCCTATTTATATGTACATATTTATAGTAATAGCCAAAACTTCTGCCTAGTTAGTGCTATGTCATTATTTTGCTAAAGTGCCCAGAAATGTTTTTTGAAGTTTTGAAAACCTATCCGAACTTAGGGCAACTTGAAACTGAAGAATCAATAACAAGCATATAGAAGAAGAAAAACTTGAAATATAGTTTTTTGTTTTTATTATGTGAACTGTTGAATATTATATCTGTTTTGAACAGAAAACCAAATCATACTTACACAGTTACAAATGAGCTTGGAAAGCCAGTGAACTTATGCTTAAAATTTTGTAACAATTAAAACAATATCTGTTTATCGGGGGTGGAAGTTAACTTTTTAAGGCCGTAGTTAGAATTTATTACCTGTCTGAAAAGTCGTCAGCAAAGGGATCATATTCTATAGCTGTGGGAACATGCGTATGTACAAAAAAAGTACAAATTTGAACCGGTGTAAAAAAGATTAATTAACCCATATTACCACATAATATATTATTTCCCTGAAGCCATCTTGTTTTTAATTGTTGGTAAATGTAGTACAGTAATGTTTACAGATTAGGCCTTTATTATATTTTGTTCCTTTTCATGAATAATGAAGTAAAAAAAATGTACACTAAATATGGCAACTCTGATCAGATCTCATTCTATTTTCCAAACTGAGTAGTAGTTCGAATGAAACTTGTGTCCAGTCTTATTGAATTAATGTACACTAAATATGGCAACTCTGATCAGATCTGATTCTATTTTCCAAACTTAGTAGTAGTTCAAATGAAACTTGTGTCCAGTCTTATTGAATTAATGTACACTAAATATGGAAACTCTGATCAGATCTGATTCTATTTTCCAAACTGAGTAGTAGTTCAAATGAAACTTGTGTCTAGTCTTATTGAATTAAAGTACACTAAATATGGCAACTCTGATCAGATCTCATTCTATTTTCCAAACTGAGTAGTAGTTCGAATGAAACTTGTGTCTAGTCTTATTGAATTAATGTACACTAAATATGGCAACTCTGATCAGATCTGATTCTATTTTACAAATCGAGTAGTAGTTCAAAGTAACTTACCTCTCCAGTCTTATTGAATCCTGATTATCTTACAATCACAACTGAGCTATTTAAAAACAACAACAGAGAAACACCTCGTTCCAACACAGCACCGGTACATCTAAAAGTTTTTTGCATCAATGTGTTACACTGAACCATACACCTTCATAAAGGCCTGTATATTAACCAATAGTCACAGTGCTTGAAAGTTCTTTAATTAAGCTAAAAAATGCTGTAACATTCATATATCAAACACTTTCCCTACCTTTTAACTCCTAAAGGTTCAGGTTTGTCATATTTTTACTTGTTTGATACACGTATCAGTATCTCTCCTAGAAGTTCAGTTTGTACTTGTTTGATACACATATCAGTATCTCTCCTAGAAGTTCAGGTCAAACAAGTACAAATACACATATCAGTATCTCTCCTAGAGGTTTGTCATGTTTGTACTTGTTTGATACACATATCAGTATCTCTCCTAGAGGTTTGTCATGTTTGTACTTGTTTGATACACATATCAGTATCTCTCCTAGAGGTTTGTCATGTTTGTACTTGTTTGATACACATATCAGTATCTCTCCTAGAGGTTTGTCATGTTTGTACTTGTTTGATACACATATCAGTATCTCTCCTAGAGGTTTGTCATGTTTGTACTTGTTTGATACACATATCAGTATCTCTCCTAGAAGGTTGTCATGTTTGTACTTGTTTGATACACATATCAGTATCTCTCCTAGAGGTTCAGGTTTGTACTTGTTTGATACACATATCAGTATCTCTCCTAGAAGTTCAGGTTTGTACTTGTTTGATACACATATCAGTATCTCTCCTAGAGGTTCAGGTTTGTACTTGTTTGATACACATATCAGTATCTCTCCTAGAAGTTCAGG
>NW_013666815.1:222369-230904 GCF_000517525.1 Limulus polyphemus
TTACACAAATCAGTATCTCTCCTAGAAGTTCAGGTTTGTACTTGTTTGATACACATATCAGTATCTCCTAGAGGTTTGTTATGTTTGTACTTGTTTGATACACATATCAGTATCTCTCCTAGAGGTTTGTCATGTTTGTACTTGTTTGATACACATATCAGTATCTTTCCTAGAAGTTCAGGTTTGTTATGTTTTTACTTGTTTCATACAATAAACGTACTAAATTCTTTAAATACCAAGGACACTTGAATAAACCTCCTCAATAACATCTGGAATATCGGAATCAGCTAGATTGTTGTTCAAAAGGTTTCATCTACAATGAATAACGTGAAAAGGTAACGCACAAACCCTTTCCACCTCAAAATAGGGAAAGTAAGAGTTTTTGACTAAAACTGTAGTTAGGGGTGTGTGTGTGAAAAAGTTAGAAAATAGGGGGGCAGTGAAAGTCCTGCACTAATTAAAAAAGGACACACTTTACTCTTTTTTTTATTTCTTCAAACCAAATTTACCTGTTAAAGAAAGTTGATATTTTTTAAGGTAATATTAAATACCATTTACATGAAAGTCGTACGTGTAGAAAGTTCCCATGGGCTATATAAAATCTTTCAATTAATAAAAAAAAACATCGTTCTTCCCTAAAACAAATTGTTGTTTCCATAGTAATCTACTTGATGATGTTGTAAATGATGATTATTTAAATCTTTCTAAAATTTTATAAAAACCAACTTAAAAAAACTGAAAGCGATATATATGGTTAGATGTTTTGAGAGTGTAGTGGTCCCAAGAGATTTTAGGAGCTTTCTGTTCTTTTGTTCATCTGTTTTGTTTTTTATATATATGTATTGTATATGTTACAGAAGTACAGTGCTGTTGGTTGTCTGGGAATATCAACTGACACATACGATACAAGTGGGAAAATCATTGGGGAAAAACCTTTTGGTACGTATTCTCTGAAGACAACATTTCTATTTTGGATTTCTGAGATTTGCTGCCGTGCTTACAGAGGTTGTGTTAGGGTTTTAAAAACATATATACTGTGAATATGTGGGTAAGCATAAAATTGCATAAATGTATATTCTGATTAGTGGTGAGAAACAAGACAATAAAAATCTGTACGCACAACCCGCCTACCCACTCTAATTCAGCTGGTATGTTTACAGATCCGGCTGTCTGTCTGGATAGACTATCATCAGATATGTGATAAGAACCAATAGAGAAATCTAAGAACTCTTGACTTTAATTGTATTGTGGGAAACGTAAACCTTTATTGTGCATCTGAGACGTAGGTATCATAATAAAGTAACAAGAACAGTAAATGTGTACACACAGTATACAAAAAGTCATTGTATTATTTTGTTAGGGATATAAATTATTTCTTTAGTAAGTATGGTTCCGACAAGAGGTTTGTTTTTGCTTTTATTTATAATCTTGCATAGAAACTATTGAAACGGTGCTGATATCAAGAGTGTTAAGTTTGGTGTTGGGGTTTATTAAAATGTGCCCACTGCCATTTTTGTAACTTTTGCTTGTAGACAGCACTGTATGCAAGCATAAGAAAATGATACTTTATTATACACAAACATATGATTTTGATCTAATGCCCCATGTGTGTTATATACAAACATTATTTTGATTGAACGCCTCGTGCATTATACACAAACATATGATTTTGATCTAATGCCTCTTGCATTATACACAAACATATGATTTTGATCTAATGCCTCTTGCATTATACACAAACATATGATTTTGATTGAACGCCTCTTGCATTATACACAAACATATGATTTTGATCTAATGCCTCTTGCATTATACACAAACATATGATTTTGTTCTAATGCCCCATGTGTGTTATATACAAACATTAATTTGATCTAACTCCCCATGTGCATTATACACAAACATATGATTTTGATTGAAAGCCTCTTGCACTATACACAAACATGATTTTCATCGAACGCCTCTTGCATTATACACAAACACATGATTTTGATCTAATGCCCCATGTGTATTATACACAAATATATGATTTTGATCTAATGCTCCATGTGGGTTATATACAAACATTAATTTGATTGAATGCCTCGTGCATTATACACAAACACATGATTTGGATCTAACTCCCCATGTGCATTATACACAAATATATGATTTTGATCTAATGCCCCATGTGGGTTATATACAAACATTAATTTGATCTAACTCCCCATGTGTGTTATATACAAACATTATTTTGATTGAATGCCTCGTGCATTATACACAAACATATTATTTTGATCTAATGCCCCGTGTGTGTTATATACAAACATTAATTTGATTGAACGGCTCGTGCATTATACACAAACATATGATTTTGATCTAACGTCTCATGTGCCTTAAAGTAATAGCTCTTTCCTTAGTAATTTAAAAATGTTAACGATAGTGGGTTTATTCCTAATTGTTTTTAGTAATTAATGTTTTTAATGATAATGGGTTTTGAAAAGCTTTTAAAGTTCAAGAATTATTTTAAACTGACAAATTAGACAGAGATTAAGTCTTTTCATGATTGTTGACAGTTTGACGTAAACATACTAAACATAAACATGGTGTTTGTCATAGTTGTTATACTCAAATAAACACTTAAGTTTTTAAAGTGCGAAATATGTCTATGTGAGCTTTGAAAAATGTTGACTACATTCAGGAAAAGGGTATGGATTGATGGAATTCAACCTTCTTCGAAGTAACTCTGTTTTCAGTGATTTGTTTCCAGATAATGTTACAAAAGAAATGATTGGGGATGCAATAAAACAGTTTGAAGGGAAAATACTGCAGAAACCACCTCCATACTGTGCCCTGAAACTTGACAGAATTAGATTCTCTGACCTGATTGGAAATGGAATTGATGTTTCTCCCGAACCTAGATACGTTCATTGTCACAGCATATCTTGCAGGGAATTTAACCCCCCATACTTCTCTCTTGGTAAGTTGGAAATGCTTTTAAAACCATAGAAACTTTTATTAATATCCGATGTCAGATATGTTTCTCAGTGGCTAATCATCCAATGGTGAAGTTATAACAGAAATGAAATTAAACTATAAGATGGAAAAGTAGTGCACCGTGTCTGCAAGTTGAAGTACTTGTCTGAAAATAAATGGCCAGATGTATCATTACTCTTATGGATAAGAATGTAATAGAATGCTTAACATTTTTTATCTCATAGTTATTTTAGTTGTAAAGCACAAAAGTTAAAAAAGTGTACTTTGACTTAACAGATTGATGAGAGAGAGAGAGAGACGTATCTTTGGTAGGCAACTGTAAGTACAAAAAACCTGGTTACAATCTCAATAAGAAAATATACATTAACATTTTTGTTAAATGAATTTTAATTGAGACTGCCGATGCCTTGACATTTATTTGGCCGTAACAATGACCACGTATTGTACTTTTCCATAGAGTATTTCCAGTAATTTTATGTTTTTTATTTAGTAGGGAACTAGTTTTTGTCACTTTTCTATGTTTGGTTTCTATGTTCATTTTATCACATATCTTAAAGAGAATTTATTTCTTTTCTTTAAGTGGTTGACATAATGTTCACGTATTAACAAGTTTCTAGTAAAAATATATATATACATAAACATTTTACCTTAGATATCCATTGTGGTGGAGGGTTCTACGTCCGGAGTTTGGTTCACGATCTA
Organism: Limulus polyphemus; assembly: GCF_000517525.1. Lineage (NCBI taxonomy): Eukaryota > Metazoa > Arthropoda > Merostomata > Xiphosura > Limulidae > Limulus > Limulus polyphemus. The sequence goes on from NW_013666815.1 coordinate 226,048, forward strand.
GGACTTGGTAAGTAAATTATACATGCAGTTAGATTTGTAATATTGTGTATTTTTCAGTTCATTAGGATAATGCAAATATTTTTAAGACGTAGTTAAAGTTATGATTGTTTGTAACAACAAATTTGATGAAATAATATATCATATTTTAATTATGCTAATCATGTTATCATACTATAAAAATAACACAAAGGCTTGGGAACATTTGTAAAATGCCACCCACAAAAAATGATGCAAAGATTGAATAACTTTCTTAATCAAAGTTTTGAAATTTAAAATAATATGACTCAAAGGTTTGAGCACTTTTGTAATCAAAGGTGTCATTGTGCAGGACGTTTGAAAGGTCAGTGAATGCTGTCCGGAACATGCAATTAATATTAACTTCACATCAGAGCAAGCTACCCTTTTAGAGCAAAACGAAAGATCAAACTGTTAAGGAGCATAGCTAGTAAAATTACATTTGACTATGTTCTTAGCTATACAGATTAAAATGCATTGTTTCTTCAATAGAGTACCCTCGCTGTTAACACTAGCTTCATTTTCAGGATAGGCTACTGACAACAGGGTGTTTTAAACACTGTTGTAAGTAACCTATCCTTAAACAAAGCTACTGGGTTAACAATGAGAACTATAAGTCCTATTCAGATAAAGTGTGAGTATAGTGTTTAAAACACCCTGTAATGTGCTCTAACATTCTCTGAATAGGACTTACAATTCTCAATGTGTCTGTGACGAAATTTCATTCTCCTACAGGAAGTAGTCTTTAACATGTAATTTTTAAAGGTGGGTTCTTCTTTATTATTATTATTACCGTAGACATGATTGGGAGGCTGGAAATTTCATCACTACAAAAGGTTTGATAGTGTATTTGAGTTGGAACCTAGTCAAGGTTACTGATGAAGGGTCTGAATACCCAAAACTGATGTAACTCAATGACAGGGGATAGATTTAAGAATTAATTAGACGTGCAGTTTGACTAATTTTTTTGAAAAGCAAATTGGATACCAAGCTCTGCCCTTGGTGATAGTCCAACAGATCTGATGAAAGTCTATAAGTAAAAGTGAACTCTCAGGCCATAATGGGCTTTCTTTTTAAAGCTATTGTAATGCACTTTAAATATCTTAACTTAAAGGTTTTGCAGGAGACTGCATTCCTCTGTCGTTTTTTTTCTCTTTAAAATGCAGAAAACTCGCACAAGTTGGCTAAAAATGAGCAAAATCTCTGCATCACTTATTGTTCAAAGCAGCTCATTTCACAGTAGAGATGTGGTCAAGATTTCTACTGTCTCAATATGGTACATTTAATGCATTACCTTTGATAAAAATCTTGAATTTTGCTTCTATGGAAAACATCTACATCGAGAAGTAAGGAGTGTTCTAAAATACTTTAATTATGAAATACTTCTCCAATTCAGGCTTAATTGCTTTTTTGTAACCCTAGTATAAACCATAAGTTAAATGTTGTGAATCAGAAAAGAGCGGGAAAGTTAAACAGTAGCAATATCTTTATTCTGTACATTGTAGCTGGATATTTTATTACTGTATATTTTGGTAAACAAGCCAAAAATTTAACTTCAGTCTTTAACTTGTAGAATTTTGTTGTGGTGTGAGTTTTCTTCAAACTGGGCTATTTATAATAGCTACTGCAGTAACGATATAAGGGGTTATTCTATGAAATATTTTTATTTTTCAACGTATGGGAAAGTGTAATATGAGTTTGGTTTGATTTTGAACTAATAAATTAACACGCCAAGTTTGATCTGCATCGGTCAACTCGTTTGGGAGGAGATGCATTCACAGACAGATAGAAAGTTTTCCTTGATATTGGATACTCACCACACTGGTATAGTTTAATATGTATAGCACATATGTGAAAAATGCCTGTATCCTGATTTAAATACTGGGTTATCAGAGCTGGATAAACTGAATTTCATATTTTTTTTTGACAAACATCACAGGTTTGATAATGAGGGAACAAAATAGTAACATATAATCCTTATAAGTTGACAAGTATTGATTAAGCTTCCTAGTGGCACAGTTGTATGTCTGCAGTCTTATACCATTAGAAACCAGGTTTCAATACCCATGGTGGGCAGAGTACAGATAGCCCATTGTATAGCTTTGTGCTTAATTACAACCAACCAAACAAACAATCAAGGGGTAGGTGTCTACAGTTTGATCAATTCAATCATACAATGTGATTGGAACACAATACAACAATGTAAGTACAATATCGTGACATAATGTCATCGGATACAACAATTTTTGAGGAAACATTATGCTCCTGAGAAGTAAATGAAGTAAATATGTATACAGCTTTTTATATTATTTAAATTTAAACACGTCAGCCTTTAATAGTCTCATTGAATAATTAATGACGGTTACAGTTAAAGAATAATTGTCGAGAAAAACATTTAAAGAATTGTCAGATAAATCAGTCTTGTACATGTTATAACTTTGTACTGACTCAAATTGCAGTGTGAAGTATAATAATAGATGGTTTGGGACTGTAAAAGTATTTTTTTAAAGTCTGTAATCCGTTTGTGATTAGCCATAAAGATGATGGTTTTGGAACACCAAAATATGAAAAAAGTAAAAGAGGGTTTACATTTTCAGCATCATTTCTTGAAATATTCAAACTGAATTATTTGAAATTGTTTGTTTTTGTATCAGTGTTCATTTTTGTTTAGCATTGGGCAGCTGTGCTCACGTGGCGGAGCTAGAGAGGACACAGCATGGGCCGTTTACAGTGAAAGATGCCCTCCGTCAGTACCAATGGTCGTACACAGAAGTGATGGAAGCTGTGACCAAAGCAAATGAGATGTGTGAAAAATATTTCATTACAACAAAAAATCAGATGACAGATAATGAATCTTGAATGTACTTAGGACTAAAATTTTTTTTTGTTTGGTCATGTATGTGTGAATAAATGTTAATAATAAAATTGTATTAACTTTAATATATAATATCTGTTGCATAGCCAATCTATTCTATAAAACACAAATATTTTGATTCATCTGTATATATACATTTTCTCAAAAAAAAATAAATGTTTGGTAACTGGAGTTGTTTAAACACCAATAGATATTATCGTAAACACCTAAGGGGAATGAGCCCACTCCATTTTTTTTTTCTTTTAGTGTTTAAACATTTACTATTAGAATCTATGTTAGACTGATAAAATGATTGAGTATACCCCACCCACCCCTCAAAAAAGTGAGGCATTCCTGTGTATTATCACATTAGCAAATGGGTTTGATTTGTTGAGTTGACTATATTGTGGAATGAGTTTGGACCATTGTCACATCATTACAATCCATGTTACCACATCCAGTTGCTCAATCTGATTACGTGTATTTTAGCTAAAGTCCTGAATTATAATTCCATTTCAAGAAGCTCTATTACAAGGCTGTCATGTCCAAAGTACACCCCTCCTTCTTGTAGCTTTCTATAATTCATCTAATACACAAGGATGATTGTGTCTCAGTGTTTATTTCAGTTCCACTTATATCTGTAGGTGTTGTGTTCAGCTACTTGACCAGTATGTTGTTATATGGAATAGCATAAAGATCCTTTTTAATTCTCCAGCTGCTTGAGGTACGCATGGCTGAACGGATATGCCATGGAAGCAACTTGTGTGTAAGTGACTTATGTCACTTTTCTAGACTGAGATCCTTCTTGAATATGTTGCATTCTGTTGCTTGGTACATGTGGACAGCTTTCACAACTAACCTTTGTGTAAATGTATTCTCACATGTTACAACAGCTGGGGTATGACTTGTTGAAGGTCTTTTTCTGGATGGTCCTGGGTCACCAACTTGATCCATGTTCCTCACTTTACAATGCCATTAAGTACAAGGAGTATCCCAATCACGAAAATTATAAATCTCAGATCTGAACACATCTTTACTATTTAATAGCCTAAATATTTTCTGTCGGAAAGAGCTAATACATGCCATTCCCCAAATTTACCAGTTTTTGGTGTCATTACACTACTCAGGGGCATTGCTAGCTGCCGAAAAGATTCAGAATTTGGGCCCCAAGAATCAGTTAATGCTCAAAATAACTAAAACATAATTTCAATTTAATATGTTGTAGTTTACGAATTCTAAGAACTTATGAGTGGAAGCAAAGATGAATATGTTGTAATATGTCAACCACACTACATCTGTCATATGTAATGCCGACGAGGCCTTTCTATAGATTCTGGGACTAATAAACGACCGATCTCGAATATATGATAAGCGCCATTTCACCGCGATTTTATATTGACTATGGTTGTCACGTGACTTACTGATTTCAGTATCCAAACCTGCCTTAATTTGACGTACTCAACTCTCTGTATATCATAAACAATGCTGACGACAACAAAAAGATTACATATTAATATTTGGGTGCTCTAATGTTCAATGTTTACGCACTAGTTTTGTATATTTGTGCCAATTTCTCTGTGTGAGTATAAAACCTTCAAACTCGCATGCTGTTATACGATAAAATCATATAATACCCTATAGTAGAGAAAAACCGCGCATGCGCATTATTCACTCGACGACAAACAGTCTGCCTGCGGCAGAGAGCTGCAAAGCTCAGTGATCAAGTCGCTACAATTGCTGTATGGAACAAGAAGTAACAACAAAAGGGGAATGTAAATATACTTTACTAACCATTTTGTACAACAGAATATTAAAAACTTATCAAAGTTTTTAAAAAAGGATTTGACGTTAAGTCGTAGAATAACATTATAAGTTTATTTATCGATAGTATTAAGTACAGTATAGTTTAGTCCTAACTAAACTGAAGTTAAAAAAAAACCATACACAGGTTACAGTGTTACTTTATCTCTTTATCGAACTTAGGCCTA
>NW_013666815.1:231214-232692 GCF_000517525.1 Limulus polyphemus
CGTTTGTATTGTGCTAGAAATGTTATATTTAAAGAAATACTGTTACGATTAAGATACTAATTTGGCGGGAAATCTTTTGCGGGTCTCTGCTAGTAAATCATAAATATACGAAGCTTAAGTGCAATAAAAGCTAATATAAATGAAAAGAAAGAAAGAAAACGAGACTGTAGTATTATCAGATTTAACAAAGTTTTGAGTAAAACTATTTAGTATTTGTTAGTGTTAGCAAAGTAGTTTAATTGACTAGCTAGCGACGTACTCGTGGGTTTAAAGTTAACTATAATTTATTGTAAATAATTTGTAACAAAACAGGGGTTTACTTGAATGAAAACGGCTAATGTCCTTGGCATGAAACGGGCTAATTTCTGCCATCAGACGTTGGTCAATAGGACTATCGATAAACGTAGTATTTCAATTTGCCGTTAGGTAGCAGCACCGTTTTCTTTGTTTAAGAACGACTTCAAACAACAAATGCCGTGATATATCTATTTTTATGTCCCGGAAATATTTTTTAGTGTAATATTTATTTTCTGTGTGTTCTTGAAGATCCTTGTATATATGTGTGAGTTTTTAATTCAATCCATATTTGTCGGCGGTCTGGCTTGATAGTTAGGGCGATCGACCTGCGGGTTCGAATCCTCTTTACACCGAACGTACTCGCTCTTTCGGCGGTGAGAATGTTATAATGTGAAGGTCAATTCCACTATTCGTTGATAAAAGAGTAGCCCAAGAGATGGTAGTGGGTGGTGTTGACCACTGCTATATATTAAAGCCCCACCACCCCGCGGCTCAACGGTAAGTCTGAAGACTTATGACGTTAGAAATCAGGTTTCGATACCTGCGGTGGACACAGCATAGATAACCCATTGTGTAGTTTTGCGCTTAACAAAAACAAACAACTAAAACCAGATAAAGGAGATGATATGATCCAAATATGGCGTTTGATTTTTATTAAGGAGTCTAGTAAAGTAAACCATTAATTCAAAGATGCAATAAAAGCAACTTTTACAACAGGTAAGTTTTGAATTACAGAGAACGTTACAGACTCGCGATGGTAAGGACAAGTTTGTAAGTGGCGTTAAATTAGTTTTTTTTTTTAATAAAATGAAGTAGATAAGATATTAATATATAAAAAAAAGTATTTTCCTGGATATTTATTTAACGATTACTTTATCAATAGTACTTCAGCTGTTTTTCTTCTTCGGCAGGTTTCATCGTTGTTTTCAGTGTTAATATGTTTGTTTCTTCAAGACGTTCACAAGCACGTGAAGGTCGTTTAAGGTGTTTCTTAAGTCTCAAGTTTGTCTCGTTCTCGGTTTCTCTGACATAAAAGTGTTTAACTGAACTGCATTTGATTTTGTAGACTACTTCATCGTTATTATTTTCAGTGGGGTAAGTGTTAGTAATAAAGCTCTTGATTTTAATACCTGGCTTTTGTGGTTAGGGCGATCGACTCGCAATCTGAGGGTCGCGGGTTC
>NW_013666815.1:232978-239068 GCF_000517525.1 Limulus polyphemus
TGCAACGCGTGGTGGGCAGAGCACAGTTAGCCCATTGTGTAACTTTGTACTTAATTACAAACAAAACCTGGCTTTTATATAAATGATATTTATGTCGATGTTTTTTTTGTCTTGTTTTTTAAGATCTTTGTATATGTGGGTTTTTAACTCAATCCATATTTGTCTGTCTGGCTTGGTGGTTAGAGCGCTCGACTAGCGGGTTCGAATCCCCTTCACACCGAACAAGCTCGCCCCTTTCAATCGTGGCAAGATCCATCCCACTATTCATTGGTAAAAAGAGTAGCCCAAGAGATGGCTGCGGGTGGTGTTGACCACAGTTCAATTAGGTTTTCGCTTCTATCTTTGAGACTTTTATTTTTTGTTTTTTAACAACTACTTCCGAGTAGTTTTTTTTTTAAATAAATAATTCATAAATCCTTTGTAGTTCATCGTCTACGTGTTTATTTGCAGAGCAGGTAATAAATGTTTTTTGTTATGAATTTTCATCTCAAATCCCGATTGCTTTCTTATGATGTGGACGTTTAGAAATTTTATGGAGAAATTTTCTTCGTCTTCAGTTGTAAAATGAATTTTGGGATTGTTTGTCGTTGATTTGGTTTGAAAATCTTACTTTTTCTTCGCCAGAGTTGAAGACGCAAAATACAACGTCTACATACCTCAACCAATATTAAGATTGGAGCTAATCGTGAAAATAATCAATACGGGTATTGCAAAAAAAACAACAAAAAACAACAACAACAAAAAACTGTTTGGAGAACAGACAGTTGGTATACTTAGGCTTAAAGGAAGACAAATAATATATATTCTACAAAATACGTTAAAGTTACCCTACACGTGACATCCGGTACAACGTGACGGACAAATTTTGTTTTTCTTCTAAGAATATTGACAACCTCTCTTTCCGAAACACGTGTATGATAAATCCATAAATAAAGTAACAAGAAAAAACACATAAACGACTGTGAGTTTACAGCTATTCACAGCCCAGTCGTACATCTGACTAGAAACTGTTAAAGAAAAATCAAGAACCAATATAATAATAATACATATTTATATATTCGTTTAATTTCTTAGAGGGTTACTGAAAGACAAAAAACAAACAATTATACAATTTAACAGGCAACTATTAACTGAATGTTCACTTTAGTCTTTTGTACGCAAAAATAAAAACATCAGACATGTTACTAAAGATGTGACTGTGAAACGCCGAAATCGGTCTGACTCGAACTCTTGACAAGACGGAGCGCGAGGTGATGATATTCGCGTGAACAATAAAGATATTTTCGTCCATCGTACAGATTGCAAATTTCCAAAAACGCATATCTAAAGCTGTTTTGTTTTTCCAGTATATTGTATCTGGTATTTTCTCCACTCTGACATGAACTGTTGAGAAATAAAAAAAAGTACAGTAACATGAAAAGTTAATAACTCCGACATCATGTGCATAGTACCATATTCAATGGTACTAAGCACAAAGCCGAGACGTGCACACTTTGACTCCCACCCGTGCATTCATGGATATCAATAAAACACTAAAACGGTTGTGTGTATGTGTGTGTTGTAACCTAACGAGACGAAAACAGTTAGACTAATATGAAGCAACTTGAGCATATATTGACCTTAAAGGCTCTTTCAATAATAGGTATCGCTTTGTTTCAATATTTCCTGTTAATTTGACCCTAAAATTTGCAACAGACTACGACTATGACGTTATCTTGAGCGAATGGTTTTACCAAAGCAGGTAAATTTACTTAGTTATTTGCAGGACAGTACAAAAGCAGCAGGCCCCAGTGGTCAGCGTGCCCGAATGTGGATCTGAGGTTCTGTGATGCGCGTCCCGATCCCGAAAAACAAATAAAATTAAAATCGCGATCTGCACGTTTGGGGCCCTGGATGATTTATAAAAGTGACGATCAAATTCCATAATTCAGTCTAACGAAAGCAGCTCAAGAGTTGGCGATGGGTAGTGTTGACCATCTGCCTGCCTTATAGAGTCTAATCTTATCACTTCAACATTAGGGACGGCAAACGCAGATAGTCCTCGCCGGTGGTGTAATGCTAAATTTTATAGGACCGTAGCCCTGCCAAAATTTGTTAGAAGTGTGACGTCACCATATGGGTAGAGATCTCAGAGGCTAATTTAAATTTTTAGTCCATTTTAAATAAGGGAAATATATACAGCACCAATTATTTGAGACTACTTGCATTGGAACCAAATTAAACAGGTATATAGTAGCGAGAGAAAACACACAATTAAACTTCCTTTGAATTAAGCAGAAAACAAACAGTATCTAATAAAAATCGCTTACCTTATTAATTGTTTTGGAATTTCGCGCAAAGCTACACGAGGGCTATCTGCGCTAGCCGTCCCTAATTTAGCAGTGTAAGACTAGAGGGAAGGCAGCTAATCATCACCACCCACCTACAACTCTTGGGCTACTCTTTTACCAACGAATAGTGGGATTGACCGTTACGTTATAACGCCCCCACGGCTGAAAGGGCGAGCATGTTTGGTGGGATGCGGGTTCGAACCCGCGACCCTCAGATTGTGAGTCGAGCACCTTATCCACCTGGCCATGCCGGGCCGACCTTATTAATTTACTATCTTTTTCTTAGCTGCCTTATAATATTAACAACCTTGAATTTTATAATGCCTTCCATACGTCCTATCCCGTCAACATGAATAGCTTGAAAAAAAAAAGCGACCTTCAGTTAAGTGTTTGGTTATGAAAGACAGGTAATTTCAGGTGTAAAATGAATTAATTTTTCACATAACACATCTTAGATTTTGTAGTGTCGGGACTCCAGCACTACATTTCTGGTCCTGGTGTGGCTTTGCGAGAAATTCGACAAAACAACAACAATAACAAAAAAAAAAACGACCAAAAGAGCAGCCCAAATAGAATACAGTGTACTTTAATGCATGAAAAATGTTATTATTTATTTTCTTTTGGCTCAAAGTCTACCACTGGGATCGACACCCAAATTATAGTGTTATAAGTCACCAGCGGGTTCATTATTAGTAACGTTAATGGCATTGTTATTTACAGTCACACAAAGCTCGAATGTTTGTTATTCGAACTTATAGAATTCTTAAAGTTATCTCCTTATCACACGCGTGCCCCCCCCCCCAGTGGACTTATACCGCTAGAAACCGGGTTTCGATACCCGTGGTGGGCAGAGCACAGACAGCCCATTGTGTAGTTTTGTGTTTAACTACAAACAAATAGAGCTTTGCGCAAAATTCTGAAATTTGTTATTGTCGAAATACTCCACGAAATGCAGGATTTTTATTGCGATCTTCGAAGTTATTTGTCTACTTTAAATAATTGTACATCCATTAATATTTTATTTCTCTTGTAACAAAACATTTTCTTATCAGTTAAGTATTATTACTGCTTAAAACCACACACTTTCCAATGTACTATTCGGTCTGTAAAATCAAAAAACGTACGGGTAAACAGTCGCTACAGGAAATCGTGGTCACTCGATAATAAAAACAGACAGATAAAAATAGTTTAGTTTCACGAACGTGCTTGAGTAGAAGTACCCATTTTACAATTAATTCGATAATAACAAATTTTCGTTGTCTTCACTGTGACGAGTTTATTGTATATCAAAAACATGACAAACACAGCTTATGAGAAAGGAATCAACAAATTAATAATATTAAACTACGTACAGCGCCATCTTGAAATATGTTTAGTATTTTGTTTGTTTCAAGTTAAGCTCAAAGCTACACAATGGGCTATCTGTGCTCTGCCCACCAGGGGTATCGAAACCCGGTTTCTAGCGTTGGAAGTCCGCACACATACCGCTTTGCCACTGAGGGAGGGGGGGGGGAGCAAATGCCAGGTATTAAAATCAAGAACTTTATTACTTACACTACCCACTATATATATATATATATATATATATATACATATCAAGTATTTCAGTTCATCGTAGGCACAATAATAAAATGATTTCTGCAAGTCTTAATTTTTCAATCACTAATAGTAATATTCCGATAGAATAAGCAATGAAATTAGGATGGAATTTAATACCCTTCGTTAGTGTTAGCTGTATCGCAATCAAGACAAACAAGTATCTCACTCTGTTGGGGGGTGGCTACGAACTGGTGAAAATGCATTAATTATTTTTGTCTCTCGCACAAGTGCAAAAACAAATGTGTGATGCTTAATCCTTTAAATTAAGAGTTAGGCACTCAATCTGAAAAAAAAAACAAAACAAAATAATCGTTGAGAGAGAGGGGGTACAATTCCTCCTTAGAACCCCTCGCCGATGCGTAATCCGTTATCTTGCTGCCTTTGGTTTGTTGGTGCAGTTTGAATGCTAAAAAACAGTCCCTCGAAAATATTGTTTACCGAGAACTTTCTAGCCAAAAGAAATTCTTAAAAAACTATAGCCACAATTAAAACTATTTTTATAACTTGGGGAACGTTTTAATCCAAGAATGCCCAATATTCTCTGAAATAACTAAAGTATAAGACTCGATTATTTATTGTTAAATAGAAAGCTTACAACGTGCTATCTGTGCTCTGCTCATCGCGGGTGTCGAAATCAGGTTTTGAGCGTCTTAAGTCCTCAGACTTACTGCTGAACTGATGGGGGCATAAGAATAGATTAACAAAAAAAAAAAAAAAAAAAACAGTTCAGGCATTTTGTTTCAGCCCAGTTACCTGGATTTGTTAAATTGGTTTTAGTTGCTAAATAGGTTCATTTGTTAAATTGGTTTTAGTGGACAAATAGGTCCATTTGTTAAATTGGTTTTAGTGGACAAATAGGTCCATTTGTTAAATTGGTTTTAGTGGATAAATAGGTCCATTTGTTAAATTGGTTTAGTGGATAAATTGGTCCATTTGTTTAATTGGTTTTAGAGGAGCATTTGTTAAATTGGTTTCAGTGGACAAATAGGACCATTTGTTAAATTGGTTTCAGTGGACAAATAGGACCATTTGTTTAATTGGTTTTAGAGGACCATTTGTTAAATTGGTTTCAGTGGACAAATAGGACCATTTGTTAAATTGGTTTTAAAGGATAAATAGGACCATTTGTTAAATTGGTTTTAGTGGATAAATAGGACCATTTGTTTAATTGGTTTTAGAGGATAAATAGGACCATTTCGTAAAAATAAACCTTTTAAACTGAAGTGAATTCAGAATTCTTTTAATGATCAGGTTATAAAAACTGTAAAAAATGATACATTAAAAAATCAAACATTTAAACTTAGAACTGCCAAATTTTTGCACTATTGGCTTCTTAGGTTTTATACACACAATATCAGATTGTTATTGGTTACTTGGGTTATATATACAATATCAAATTTAAGAAACATCACATCTGACTACAAGTTTTTTACACTTCTAAAAACCAGGCTTCGATACCCGTGGTGGGGAATATCCCAATGTGTAGTTTTGTGCTTAAGAACAACCACACGAACTATACGTTTTTAGCCGCGGCATAACGGCTCATAGAATGACTATGAGTTTTTTCTTGACCGATATGAGATTTAATTACAGCCGCGACTAGTGAGGATTCCCTCTTGTTTATCATGTAAAAGCTAAAACTCATACCGCTCTGTGCCACTGGGGGGCCATCATCAGGTACAAAACGAAACATTATACATTTGCTGTTATGTTAAACTTATATTAAAGTTTTTCTTTATTACCCATTCAGGCCGTCTCCAAGCATTATTAGTCTCAAAGTGGGTTCCTCGTCATCGAATTTGATACTTCTTTGATTGATAAGTAAACAGTTCGAATATTTTGACTTTGGACGCATCAACATAAACACTCAGAATACTACAACTGTTATATCATTGCAGCCATTGTTTTTATTTTAAAAGCTTGCGATGCTTTTCGAATGCCCCCTAGTGGCACAGCGGCATGTCTACGGACTTACAATGCTAGAAACCGGGTTTCGATAACCGTGGTTGGCAGAGCACAGATAGCCCTTTGTGTAGCTTTGTGCTTAATTACAAACAACAACAGAGAGGGCAGTTATGTTAGTCGTTTCTTAAAAATCATATTTAAGTATTGTGTTCTCAATGTATCCGTAAACATAAGAAAATATTAGAGCATGGGCGTC
>NW_013666815.1:240073-247711 GCF_000517525.1 Limulus polyphemus
CGGTCTTATATACAAGTGGATTTATAAATTTCGTTGTATTCGATTACAATTCGTTTGTATTGTGCTAGAAATTGTTATATTTAAAGAAGTACTGTTACAATAAAGATACTAATTTGGCCGGAAATTGTTTTGCGGGTCTCTTCTAGTAATAATAATAATAGGCAAAGTGTGGGTGAATATATGATTTGTTCCAAAGAAAGTTTACGCGGTAAAAGCTAATTATTTTGTTGTGTAATTAATACTTAAAAGCGTCGGTATTTGGTGAAACTCTGTAATTACAGAAGCTGAGAAAAACAAGATATCCACTTTTTACGCACTCTGCACTCCATCCAAAGTAATTATGGGTAATTTAACCGTTCTATAAGTATATTATCTATTTTTTCCCATAAACCTTTAATATCGAATTTTCATGTCGTTTCTTAATTTAAAGTAACCTTTCTCATATTCTTCAGATACACATTTTTAAAACTCTTATTTAATTTCAATTACGCTGTTCATCGCGCTAGGTATTTTGTTTTTTTATAATACGTATATTCAATTTTATGGCACTTACCTTTCCTTTTAATACCGGGACATTTTTATTATTTAAACCATCCTCTTTAATAAGGTCTCTTCATTAGTAAAACTAAAACTCATTAATTTGGGTTAATTTAATTTAATTTCTTTTTTACTTGAAGGTTTTTTAAGATATCCATATTTATACATAACGTTCCACCAACATTTTGTACCAGCTTTTTAGTTTGTTACGTTTATTACTTCACATCCGAATAAAAACGATCAGACTCGTGCCCATTTTCTGTTATAAAATAGAAATAAGGAAAACAAAAATAACTGTAACATATTTCAACTATTTCATTTACTACTACCATAGTTTCGCCTGTCAATACGTCATCAGGGAATAAATAAAGTATTAATTGCCTTAGAAAGCTTGTTTGATATGGATCAGATTATTACAAATTTACAAGGTATGTTTATTTTAGATTATTATATGGATCAGGCAAGGTTTTTTTACTGAATGTACGTTTGATTTGTTATTATACGATACTGTTATTATAACAGTATATTAAATTGTGACTTAATTGTGTATCAACATGTTAAAGTTATCAGGTAACAAGAGGTAAAACTTCAGTCTTTGGTGGAGTTTTAATAAAATTCTATAAATATGGTAGAGACCTAACATGATCAATCTTCATTAACATTCTTAAAAGGATATTATCCAATTTTCTCGGACAACTTAATATTATTGTAGTTATTTTTAAAAATGGAGTAAAATAAGTGGGAAATATTTTCAAAAATACTTCAGATAGGAAGGATTCAGTTCGTGTAATGAATACAATATGTTAAATAATTGTCCGTTTCTCTGCTGAGTTTCGCGCAAAGCTGCCCGAGGACTATCTGCGCTAGCCATCCCTAATTTTAAAGTGATAGACTAAAGGGAAGACGGTCATTACCACTTACCGCCATCTCTTCGGCTACTCTTTTACCAACGAAATGTGAGAGCGACTGTCATGTTATAACGCCTCCGAGGCTGAAAGGACAAACACGTTCAGTAAGGGGATTCGAACCTAAGACCCGCAGATTGCGAGTAGGTTGTGTCCTAGTCACTAAACCCTAAATAATTGTCAATTTTTTTTTGTTTTTTTTTAGCCAGAACTTTCAAAGAATCATATTTTGTTTGATCTAAAGAAAAGAAGAAACGTAGATTGTGTGTTTGCTTTATTGATTCTAGAAACGCTTTCGATTTGGTTAATAGAAAAATAATGTGAAAATATGAAGAAGAGGGGTATCGGAAGAATTATAATGATTAAGATGCTTCAAGCTATGAATAGAAAAATCCCTATAGATCAATAGTATTAAATGCTGGACAGCTATCTGGTATGTTTCTTTGTGACAGAAGGTAAGAGAAGGTTGTTCGTTTTTACTTATTAGTTGATCCATCATTCGGTAAGTTTACGGAATTTTTACGCTCAAATCTGGGGTTTGTTGCTTTACGCTAAAAAAACAAACTTATTCCTTGTTAATTATTTTTAAAAGATTTACTAGACATTGGCGTAGGAAATGCCCCCTCCCACTTTTCAATCTGTTTGATTTAAAATGCATCAAAATTAGGAAAATTACTCTTAGAAAACGCAGTAGAGTGCATAAAATGTAATCCATAACCAAAGAGCTTCAAGGTTCTTAATGGATTTGTCCATTCAGAGCTAAAAGAAATTCGTAATTTTGAGGGTTTTGGTCAATTACTCGGCTATATTTTGACCAATTTACATGGGATTTGGTACAAAGATACGTTTTATAGGTCCCAAACATATACATGAAAAAATGTGGGATAAATCCATTTTCGGTCATTCTGGTGAAGGTCTAGAAGTTACATAAACCCATAATTTTAGGGATTTTGGTCAATTACCTAGCCTTCTTTCGTCCAACTTACATGGGATTTAGTACAACCATAACTCCTTGCAGGTCCCAAGCAATGATATAGACAATTTTTGATTCTTCTGGTATCAAAATTGGCCATATTGAGATTGCATGGCGAAGACATGTTAGCTTCTTTAATTTACTTATTCATTTAGAACCTGTATTTTGTATTTATGATTGTCTGCCGCCGTCCCGAATTCTGATTGTGACTTTTACCAACGAATAGTGGGATTGACCGTAACATTATAACGCCCCCACGGCTGAAAGGTCGAGCATGTTTTTTGGTGTGACGGGGATTCGAGCCCGCGACCCGCAGATTGCAAGTCGAGCGCCCTAACCACCTGGCCATGCCGGGCCATTTTTGCAGTCATAATATACCTCATGGCCAACAACCTCGCGTAAACAAAACCCTAAAATATGTTCGGAAATATTTTGAATCCTTTAATATCTTAAGTAGCCCAAGAGTTGGCGGTGGGTGGTGATGACTAGCTGCCTTCCCTCTAGTCTTACACTGCTAAATTAGGGACGGCTAGCGCAGATAGCCCTCGTGTAGCTTTGCACAAAATTTATAAACAAACAAACTTTCTGTTGGGTCGTTTTTAAAGTATGCACATTTTAATTCACGGCTAGTGCTCAGGATTTGCACTCGACGTTTTTTAAGAGTATCGGCGCCATTGTTGTTTGCTACTACTCAGGGCTTGAGTTGAGAAATTGTTGTGAAACTTTCTTGTTGTAGAATGTCCAAGGACATAGGTAAATTTAAAGATGAGTCATCAAAATCTTATTGATTAATATCGTTTATGTAGGCCTAATTTGCGACGTGTCATTCTTCTACATTTGAGTGACTTTTCTGGGTCAACATATATTGTGACGTCATCAAATAATCGAAATAAGATAATGTGACGGCTCCCGGACCCCCTGTCTCATAGGGGCTGTGAAACTGAGTTCCACAAGCCCTGCTACTACTGTAATACCCCTTTGTTTTCTTCGTCTAAAAGGGGACATGCCATGCTTTATAATATATTATTTAGTGTTCAGTTTATGTTTGTCTGGTTATAAAACAAGGTACCGGACTGAATGTGGTATGAGTTATACTGCACTTACGGAACCTATTAGATTACACAGGCCTGCGAATTTAAACCTCATGAAAGTTGTTTTGGTTTTAATAACGGATCTTCCATAAATCAGCTACGCAGATTTCGAAAATAATATTCATTTTTTTTTCTATCACGTAAAGATTTGATTACAAATCGAGAAGAAGAAAAAACTCTTACTTAGATCAAATTATTATTTCGTTTACCACAATGAACATTTTTTATTATTATGTTTGTTAACAAAAGTACAAACAAACTGAAGAAAAGGGAAGAACATTGATGTCAAACGAATATACATCCCCATTCATCCTGATTTGTGTGTGTGTGAAATATACATCTTTTAGTCACAAAGCTACGTGTTGTGGTCTTTCTTTTATATATTGCGTTATGACGTTTTGTGAAAAATTTGTACGTGATGGAGAAAAATGGATATCATTTTCGGATTCAACGTACAGAAATTACTGTAGAACATGTAAAAACATCAAGACAATAAAACCATCGCAGGCCTGTGTTATTTAACACCGTATTATTCGTTTATTTAAACATGTAAAAACATCAAGACAATAAAACCATCGCTGGCCTGTGTTATTTAACACCGTATTATTCGTTTATTTAAACATGTAAAAACATCAAGACAATAAAACCATCGCAGGCCTGTGTTATTTAACACCGTATTATTCGTTTATTTAATTATCATTTTTTTTGTGAACTCGATAATCACTAGAACAAACTTTGGGTGAAGAACAACAACAGAATCAAGGATGCTGTTTATTTGTTGAATTTACGTGCAAAGCTACTAGCCATTTCTAATTTAGCAGTGAAAGACTAGTGGGATGGCAGCTAGTCAACAACACCCACAACCAACTATTGGGCTACTCTCTACCAACGAATAATGGGAATGATCGTTACATTGTTTAGCCCACACGACGTAAAGGGCGAACATGTTCGGTGGTAGAATCGAACACGCGAGATTTACATATTGCGAGTCGAGTGCCCTAACCACCAGTCCATGCGGAGCCCTGAGCCAGAATAATCCGCCTCCATAAAAAAAAATCGCACCCTGGTTAAGCAGAAATGCTCAGTGCATCATTTATTCTTCTACAAAATATATTTTTAGGTTTAGTAATTCTCACAGTTAACAGAGACGCGGAAATCGAACAAAATAAATGTGGAACTTATGTTATGTTGTATTCAGTAACGTTTGTCTGTTCATCACATACTCACGTGCTTGGTTCTTCTGGGTAATGTGCAAATGATAAATACGTAAAAAATTAACGTCCAGTCCGTCATCCGGTTGGCGACTAGTAATGTGCAACTAAAAACACTATACATATAATGGTGTGTATTTGTATTGATCTAGTGTCCTCGTTCCTTATTTAGCTAGTTATTAACACATCTGGCCTGAAGTGTACTGGTGTTAGATGAAAGGCAATGTCGGCTTCTGGGTACAGCAGATGTAGTATTATATACTCTTTTTTACTTTGACTCAGAAGTTCTTAGTAATAGTAGCTCCTGAGAGGCCGTAGTAGTCCGGTTTCTAAATCGGGTTCAGTGTAGAAACCACTCCCTTTCTCTAACGAGACAATATTTTTCTAGCACTGTTCTTAGTGAATGTAGATCCGAAGAAAATACTTCCAGGAATGGGGCCCTAGTTGGAAAACAGTGCCAGTATAAAAGACGACAGTCATGAGTGAAAAAGGACAGGAGGGTCGCACGTCACTTTGAATCCAGATTACGGGGGCCAGTTCACGCTCTCTAGCTGACTAACGATGACAGTGAAGGAAAAGCAGAGTCGTCTGCTCCCCCTCTTCGAGCACTTGACCAGCTTGCCAAGGAGTCAACTTGCAGTAGAGAAGAGAGATGTCCGTCTCAAAGACGTCGGCCATCTGCCCAGGGGCCACCTCTTTTCGCTGTTCCACGCCAAACATCTGAAAGAAGCCACCCATTTGTATGAAATTCTATATGGTAAGTGGTTTGTGGCAATCTTTCTGTAGTATTATGCGGAATTTCGGCATCAGTGATTTTGTTTCTTTATATTTAAATGTTTCTCGTCAGTGGACTCGAGTTTGTATCGTTTATTTTGAGGGACAGACAACTAACCAAATTGTAACTTTCGGCGAGAGAGAAAAACGTGAAGCCTAGACATTCTCCGATTTGCCACTTTTTTTTCTGGGCTACATCGGTTTCGTGAAATTCTGCCTCTCGTAAGTATCCCCGGACAATAGCAAATCAGAAAACAAGGCGTATCACATTCATTCCATTGACATGGTGCCCAAGGGAGGCGCGAAGATCCAGTAAGGGGGGTGGGAAGCACAATTGTGACTTTTGAAGCACATAAGTTATATCTGAAACTAAATTTTAAAAATAAAGTGGTTTTTAAAACAGTACCGTACAAATATTACTACTATCAAGTAACGTAGAAATAAAATTAACATGGGAAAATGATGGCGAGGCGCCATAAACACAGTTTGCGCACCACAGTTGCAGAGTACTGTACAAAAGAGAGTAGGTTTTAATTCTAATAGATTTGTCTTGCGTGAGATTTGTTATAACTATTCTAATCTTTGAAACTGTCAAATTTTACATTTTTTATATAATTTTTTTTTGCACAACAAAAACGTTTTTTTATTGTTTGTTTGTTTGTTGTTAAGCGCAAAGCTACACAATGAGCTATATGTGCTGTGCCCACCACGAGTATCGAAACCCGGTTTTTTAGTGTTATAAGCCTTCAGACTTACTGCTGAGCCACTGGGGGGAAACGGTTTTTTTAAATTTAATTTCAAAGGTTATCATAATTTGGTGTATCTTCTGCGTGAAAATGTGTATAGCATTTACGATGTACGGTACTCATATGAAGAAGTTTGTTTTAGCGCAAAGTCACACGCGGGAAATCGAACCTTGAATTTTAGCGTTATAAATCCCTTAAATTACTGCTCACCTACCGGGGGACATAGGTTAAAGTAGATATCAAGAAACGTACTTTAAATTACCCATTTTATACCTAAAGCTAAACATTGGGATTCGATACCCGTGGAGGGCACAGCATAGATAGCTCACTGTGTAATTTTGCGCATAACAACAAAATAAACAAACATTTATACCTAATAAAGCATGTACTAGTAGTGTTCAGAATAATACTAAACATACAATATAAATTAGTTTTTCGTTCGTTGATGAATAGAAACACATTTATAAAATAAACATAGGAACACATCTATAAAATAAACATAGGAACACATTTATAAAATAAACATAGAAACACATTTATAAAATAAACATAGGAACACATTTATAAAATAAAACATAGAAACACATTTATAAAATAAACATAGAAACACATTTATAAAATAAAACAATATAATTCAGTTGTGAATGAAGGGTTACGTAGCTTAATTAAGTTTCGTTAAGGGGCCACACAGTATAATTCAGTTGTAAATGAAGGGTCACGTAGCTAAACTGAGTTATGAATTAAAGGGCCATACAGTATAATTCAGTTGTAAATGAAGGGTCACGTAGCTAAACTGAGTTATGAATTAAAGGGCCATACAGTATAATTCAGTTGTAAATGAAGGGTCACGTAGCTAAACTGAGTTATGAATTAAGGGGCCATACAAATTCTAAAAGAAGAGTAACACATCTTAATTAGATTCTGAATGGCAGTGACGTCACAGAGTTAATCAGATTAACCCTGTTTGGCTTATCTTGGTTCTGAAGTAATGGTTACCTTATCGGGATTAATGGTTGCTTCCTTATCAGCGTGTCGAATAGTTTCGGAGGCGATGAACCTGTCGGGGAACACTTCCTCTATTGGTGGAACAGTAACGCCCCTACAGTCATCACGGTGAAGCACGGCTACGGAGGCGGCATACACAAACATACCCTCGTTAACAATGTTTCGGGCCTGTTCGAGCAGGTGCATGAGATCATCGAAGTCATTAGCCGCTGAAAACGGAAACAAAAGTAAACAGTTGTAAATTGAAAAGATAGAAAACATGCTTTATTTTATAAATGTGTTCCTATGTTTTATTTTATAAATGTGTTTCTATGTTTTATTTTATAAATGTGTTCCTATGTTTATTTTATAAATGTGTTCCTATAATGTGGCCCCTTAATCGAAACTTAATTAAGC
>NW_013666815.1:248711-250352 GCF_000517525.1 Limulus polyphemus
AAATGAATTAGGCTGTCGACTGCCACGTTCAGAATGAAATGAATTAAGCTGTCGACTGCCACGTTCAGAATGAAATGAATTAGGCTGTGGACTGCCACGTTCAGAATTAAATGAATTAAGCTGTGGACTGCCACGTTCAGAATTAAATGAATTAAACTGTCGACTGCCACGTTCAGAATGAAATGAATTAAACTGTCGACTGCCACGTTCAGAATTAAATGAATTAAGCTGCGAAGTTCTTGTTTTATAAGCGAACTAAGTGGTTTAAGTACTAATTTAGATCCGAGTTAAGCTGTACGACTATCAATGTAGATCCGAGTTGAGCTGCGTAACTCTTCATACAACACTTTTTCAAGCCGCGTGGCTTCACACCCATTATATTATTTTAGTTGTCAACTCGTAATGTGACAATCATCATCAAACTAAACCCTAAATTTGCCGATAGGGTTATGAAACACATTTTTCTGAATTATTTATGTTTACGACTTTGATGGTTACAGAGATCCTAACGATACACGAGTCACAACTACAAATACACATAAAAACGTTAAAAAAATCCATCAGTATTACAGTTCATTTCATTAATAATTTCTAAGGTCTTTTAAAGTAAGTTGCTCTAACAAGGAGGAAAACACACACACACAAAACATAAATTTATTCAAAATTACGGTAAATGGCGTAAAAATATGTCGGTGATTTTAGGGTTAACACACACACACTTTGGTAATGCAATAACCCAGTTAACACATAAGCTGCTACGTGACAAAAATTTGACATACAGTTAAGCAAGGAAGAACTTATTTTAACACTTACAGTCCGCGTAACCACTTTTAACACCAGAATTAAAGTTGATAAACAAAAACCAACTAATTGTAATAACCTGTTTGGTTTCTCTTCAGGATATTGTTGTCGAGGTCGATGAGACTGGTAATATCTTAGATCCTGAATTCCGGTTAGCTTACTACAGAGAAGATGTTAGCATCAACCGCCATCACTGGCACTGGCACATCGTCTATCCTGCCACCTGGCGGCCAGATGTCATGCACAAAGAGAAGGACAGGAAGGGAGAACTCTTCTATTACATGCACCAGCAGATGTGCGCCCGGTAAGAACTTTACAACTTTAATCTTGATACAACATCTGTTTGGTCATCAACTCAAATCAAAGGAACAAGAAAGTAAACAGCTGATATCACGAGTCCTTGTATATGGTATAACGCTTTTCGGAAACTAATGAGCAGTTTTTTATATGGTGTTAATAGTTATTTTTTAGCATTTCATTTGTTAGTTTAAGAGCAAAGCCACATTAGCCATCTGTTGTGTCCACCGCGGGGACCGGACCCTGGATTTTAGCGTCGTAAGTTCGCAGACTTACCGCTGTCCCACCAGGGTACTTATATTTCATATCTCTTGTGTTAGGAATAACACTATAATTTTTAGCGATTCTACATGCTCATAACACCACACATAAATCTCGACGGTTGAATGGTGAAAGAAACAAAAAAGTTAAGCCTCTGTTTGCTTGTAATTAAGTTACACAGTGGGCTATCTGGGTTGTGCCCACCAGGAGTATCGGGGCTCGATTTTTAGCGTTATAAGTCCGTAGACTTACCGCTGAGTCATTGTGTGTGTGTGTGTGTGT